>NW_023303850.1:527158-783359 GCF_011077185.1 Oxyura jamaicensis | reverse complement strand
TTTTTTTTTTTTTTTTTTTTTTTTTTTTTTTTTAAAGTCCCCTTCAAGTACTGAAAGGTTGCAATGAGGACACCCCAGAGCCTTCTCTTTAGGCTGAATGGCCCCAGCTCTGCACAGGAGCTCTGCCCCAGCCTTTCTGCACAGGAGAGGTGCTCCAGCCCCTTGATCACCTTTGTGGCCCTCCTCTAGACCTGTTCTAACAGCCCCACATCCTTCTTGTGCTGGGGGCCCCAGACCTGGATGCAGCACTCCAAGTAGAGCCTCACAAGGGCAGAGCAGAGGGGGACAATCCCCTCCCTCCACCTGCTGGTCACTCTTTTCACAGAATCACAGAATCACAGAATTTCTAGGTTGGAAGAGACCTCAAGATCATCGAGTCCAACCTCTAACCTAACACTAACAGTCCCCACTAAACCATATCCCTAAGCTCTACATCTAAACGTCTTTTGAAGACTTCCAGGGATGGTGACTCCACCACCTCCCTGGGCAGCCTGTTCCAATGCCTCACAACCCTTTCAGTAAAGAAGCTCTTCCTAACATCTAACCTAAAACTCCCCTGGCGCAACTTTAGCCCATTCCCCCTCGTCCTGTCACCAGGCACGTGGGAGAACAGACCAACCCCCACCTCTCTACAGCCTCCTTTAAGGTATCTGTAGAGAGCGATAAGGTCGCCCCTGAGCCTCCTCTTCTCCAGGCTGAATAAGCCCAGCTCCTTCACCCGCTCCTCGTAGGACTTGTTCTCCAGGCCCCTCACCAGCTTCGTCGCCCTTCTTTGGACCCGCTCAAGCACCTCGATGTCCTTCTTGTAGCGAGGGGCCCAAAACTGAACACAGTACTCGAGGTGCGGCCTCACCAGAGCCGAGTACAGGGGGATGATCACCTCCCTAGCCCTGCTGGTCACACTATTTCTGATACAAGCCAGGATGCCGTTGGCCTTCTTGGCCACCTGAGCACACTGCTGGCTCATATTCAGCCGACTGTCCACTATCACTCCCAGGTCCTTCTCCGCCTGGCAGCTCTCCAACCACTCATCTCCCAGCCTGTAGCTCTGCTTGGGGTTATTACGCCCCAGGTGCAGGACCCGGCACTTGGCCTTGTTAAACTTCATGCAGTTGACCTCAGCCCATCGGTGCAGCCTATCCAGATCCTCCTGCAGAGCCTTCCTACCCTTTTGATGCAACCCAGGATGCAGTTGGGCTTCTGGGCTGCAAGCGCGCACTGCCAGCTCACGTCAAGCTTTTCTTTCATCAGAACCCTCAAGTCCTCCTCTGCAGGGCTGCTCTCAGTGAGCTCTTCACCCAGTCTGCACTCAATATGTGTGTACTGTACTCAGTATAGATATACACTTACCAACGTGACTTCCTAGTATCCTTAAAAATAGTGAGATGGTGAATTATTAGAAGAAGGACTGGCAGTAAACTCATTAGTTTTGCTGTTACTCATTTATTTTAGTTTGCAGTTTCATGTTTAACAAACAAAGTTTAAATAAACTAATACTACTTTGGTTCTGTAGGACACTGGTGCACTTATCAATGTTATGTAGAAACTTTAGGGAGGTGCAGGCTCTAATGAATACCATTCAAATAACTACTCTTAAATACAGGACAAAATGCCACAGCATTTATTACAAGGATAACCAAGAGTGGAAGAAGCTGAATATGTGAGTAGAATATATCAAAGACTATGTGAAAACACTAATTGGTAATGCTAGCCTGCTACAGAGGCTAATCACAAAAATGAGAACCAGATAATGGCCCAGAAAGGACAGTTAAAAAGCAGAAACAGCCCTCAAGTTCAAGAAATAAATACTATCTTCAGCTGAAAAACAAAACAGAACAACAACAACAACAAAAAAACTACTGGAAAACAAAGGAGAGGGTTGCCCAAATTATGAAGTAAATGAAGATACTGACAAACCATTTATACTTCAGGAAAAGATAGTCTTAAAAAGCAGTTCTGTCCCAACCAACTACCAGGAAAATACTACAGAATCAAGTACCTTAATGAGCTTGTGGTAGGGCTCCCAGATTTGTTGTACAGGGTGATCCTTCCAAAGGAGAAGAGCTTAAAGATGCAGCTGAGCCTAGTAATGGAATTGCTGATTTCAGTCATGTTCTTTCAAGCAAGTATGTCTAAGTATAGGAGAAATCTCAAGGGAGAGGATAATGAATAGTAAAATGTTAATTCTACTAGAATAGAAGTAACACTGAAGAAAGATGGCATAGATTAGTAGAGGATAATCATAATAACTGGGGCTTAACTGCCACATTCCATGTTTCCTGAAGTTGACACTAAAGTGCATGATTTTAAGTTGTATGTTGAAGCCTTTCCTGTAAAGGAAAAAAGATGGTGAAATTTATACCTAAACTTAACAGCTGCAACTTTAAGCTATAAACTTTCTCTCTTGTAGGAAAGAGATGGAATTTAGAAATAACATACAAACAATCTGGTGAACAGCTTTTTAAGAAGAATAGCCAATAAATTGAATAAAAAGAAAAAAAAATCTAAACAGGATGCTAGAATCAGACTCCTATGGAGGAAGATGTTCTAATTAAGATAATCACTAACACCACTTTTATGTTAATTTTTAAATCTTTCATAAATATTACAGAACAGCAAGCTATTCATTCTACTCCACAGATACCGATAACTACTTGCTGCCTAACTTTGCTTTTATTATTTTCTATTAGCACATATGAGAAGAAAAAGATGCCACACTTAACTCACGGCCATGACCGCAATTATAGGAAAGAAAATAAGGAACCCAAGTGGCACAAATTCAAAGGTGTCTCTCGAGTCCAAGCAAGAGCAGCTCTGTCTCCCTCCTACTGCTAAATGTGATCAGAATGACCTGATTATGAATATATTTATGTACAAATTGTGATGTGTGTATATAAGTATGTATAGATATAATTACGTGTATTTGCAAATGATACTTCAGTTGGAAGAAACAAGTGATTCAATTAAGTCCAAATGTTTCCCACATGCAATCTGGCAAAGTATAATTTGTTATCATTAAGCTATCTCTACAACTTCAGAAGTGAGAACTATATTTTCACGTCTTTCCGAAAACCATTACAGAAATCAATGGTCCTTGAAGAGGTAAAAAGTAGGTTAGAAAAAGCTAAAAGTACTACTTGGTAGATTCCAGAGCTTTCTTGATTAGAGATGTCAAAACACTGTGTCTGTAGTTCGTAGGTACGTGGCAGCTTGGAAAGCTATGGAAAGGTTTGTTATTAAATGACTAACCAAATGGCTGTAAAAATATGGATCATAGAATCACAGAATATCCTGCGTTGGAAGGGAACCTCAAGGATTATTGAGTCCAACTCCTGGCTCCACATAGGACCATCCAAAAATCAGTCCGTAAGTCTGAGAGCATTGTCCAAATGCTTCTTGAGCTCTGGTAGGTTCACTGTCATGACCACTGCCATGGGGAGCCTGTTCTCATGCACAACCACCCTCTTGGTTAAGAACTTTTTCCTAACACCCAGCCTGACCCTCCCCTGTCCCAGCTCCATGCCGTTCCCTCGGGTCCTGTCGCTGTCCCCAGAGAGCAGAGCTCAGCGCCTGCCCCTCCGCTCCCCTCGTGAGGGAGCTGCAGGCCGCCATGAGGCCTCCCCTCGGCCTGCTCTGCTCTGGGCTGAACGAACCAAGGGACCTCAGCTGCTCCTCATACGTCTTGCCCTTTTTGAACGCTAACTATTTTCCTACTGAAGTCCTTTGGGCAGATCTGTAAAACATGTAGCATGTTACCTTAGCAGTAAGACCACACTTCAAAATTGCGCTTGCACTGTACCCGTAGTAGAACACGATCCACCAGCAGCAGAGCCTGAACCAGTGGGGGTTCATAGGCACAAAGAGAGCAGCCAGCACTGTGCACGCATGGATAAAAATTGCTTCTAGCAAGTTGCTCTGTGATTTCTGAATAAATTGCATTACCAGCATATAACAGCGTTTCAGGTTATCTACCATGCCAAAATGCATCTCTACAGCCTGCCGGTTAGTAGCCACGGTAGCCTCCTAATATACAGCTTGTTCAGGCCCCCTCAGCCCTGGGACTGTTGCATTTGGCCTTATGATCCACTATAAAGTGCCATTAGCAACTGTTAGAGTGCCAAGTGCACGTTGATGCCTGTGTTACAGCACACTGGCAACTGGGCACGTATGGTGAAAGCTTTCATCCTAGCAGCAGGCAAAAAGAGGTTAGTGAGTGGGCTGCAGTGCTTCCCGCTGTCAGAGCTGTGTCCAGGGCAAGTAAGCTGTGCTATGGCGATGCCTGCTGGGGACTGAAGGGTTGGTGAGCTGTGCAGGGCTTCGACCTGCATCCTCTTGGAGCCCCATAACCTTGTACTGGCAGATCATGAAGCCTGCATGCCTGCTAGCATGCAAACCAATTGTCTCTAATGAATGCATCGTCCTTTCCTCCAGCTCTTGGCTGATAATAGAGTTTAGACCTTTATGCTAAGGAGCAAATAGAGCTTGGAAGATACACTAGCAGCTAACAGTCATTTAGGTAGCCAGTAAGTACTTCCCAGTAATGCACCTGCAGAAAGCTTAACAGCCTACTAGTGCTGCAACTTCGGTGCTGATCAAGCATGCTCCCTCCAGTCAGCGTTGTTAGCGTTGCAGGTGGGAGAGACTGACAGGGAGATTGGGCAGAGCCTGATGAAACCAGGATGCCTTTCAGAAGCCCGAGTGCTGGGTTTTCAGTTTACAAAGATTTCTAACAGCATGTGGTCAGTTCTGTTTTGTGTGCATGTCCCCCTGATTTGTATCAAATCTAAAGGCAGAATGCTATAGTTGGAAGAACCTGAGCACAGTCAGCACAGGCTAGAATGTGTTCTTCAATAAAAACTGTTTCCCTACGGCATGGCGAGAGTGAATTTTCTGCATTTGAGGCACTAAGTCCCGAACAGCTCCAAAATTCAGATGTGAAGATCTGATGAACTTGAGCAGAAGTCCCACATAAATCCTATCAAGCTTCCTCATGCCAGACTTCCAGGATGTGCAGGTAATGCTTGATCATGAACTGAAGCAGAACTGTCTGGGCTCTTGTAGAGCACAGACGAACTAGAAGAAAATGGAAGCAAATGATAGGAAACAAAACAAAAAGCCTTCACTCGTGTAATACGTGCTTTGAATGTAGTAAAGGCTCTAAAAATAAGAATTTCCTTAGACTGCTTATTCAGGAGCTGCCTCCTGCTTTCTGCGTAGCAGGATCAGGTTGCATGTACAAAGGACAATGGTCAAATTACCAGGGACAGGAAAACCTCCTGCAGCTTTTCCATATAAAAATGTTTCTCAACTTCACTTGAAAGAAGCATAAAGAGTATTTCAAAGGAGTCTGTTGGTTATTAGTACATTCGCCAACATTTCTGAATTCAATTTTTGTACGGTGGCCCATACAGTGCTACTGTGCCAGGCTTTTATCTTGGAGAAAAAAAAAAAAAACAAACAGAGGAGCTCAAAGATGAGCATACGCTTAGAAAGGCTAAGCAGATGGAGCAGTGGACATTGGCACAAACTGTATGAAAAGTTTATTGTAAGCTTCCCACACACTTGGCTTTAAGGACTTGAGAAAACTAACACTTGTGTTCAGGGAGAATTTTATGGAGAGAAAGAGTAACACATTCAGGTGAAGTGCCCCAGATATTCTCCAAGTGGACTTATGAGTCCCCCTGTCATTTGGGCTATGGTCAGCCAGACATTGCCTTCCTGCAAACGTTTTTAGGATAACTATTTCAACTCTGAATTGAAAGCCACGCTTTCTGTCAAAACATATCTATCACCTTGTCTTCATAAGATTTCTTTGTGGGCTCCAAACCTACCTCAGCAAGATCTCTTTACTTATTTTTACTACCTTAAAATAACACCTCCAAAGAGAAACTTCAGGAGATAGGCAGAGCCTCATTTCGTAATGTTTATTGTGACTAGGCTTACGTATTCCCTCCTGACTTACTGGTAGCTCTCCTGGCATAACAAAGTTACTGATGTTATTCTTCAAAACACAGAAAACCTGAGCATCTTTTCCTGACTACTTTGTATTTCACCGAGCTGTTAATCTACTGCATGCAGTCTGTATGTGCAAAAGCAGCAGGTAGCTTCTGTCATTAGCTGGTATGTGATTAATTCCCTTTTCAAAAGGATGGGCTGCCTCAGGACCACTGGTGTTGCTGAATGAGGTAAATACCTCTGCAAAACCAAAAAAAAAGCCCCACCAAAATACGATAATAAGTAGCAGTGAGACAAGAGGATGGCTGAAAGTGGCCGATTACAGCCCAAACAGCTAACTGCAGCTTTAGTTTCACTGAGAGCTCTCCAATTGGACTGGAAAACCCATATAATAAGGATTTTGGCAGTCAAGAGGGATAGAGAGAATGCTTATCCCAGGTGTCACATCTATTGCAAACCTCAGCTGACTGGAGCTTCAAGGACAATCCAGGAAAAACAGTACCAGTGTCCTTCTCTCAAGAGTTTCATGAGAAAGAGAAATGGAACCTTTTTCTGCTACTATAATGCTACTGGCAAAGATGGCAAAAAAATACCATCCACAAGCCTTTACCTGGAAGTTCTGACATAAAAGACCTCCTCTGAACAGCAGAAGGTGGTGCAGAAGTGAAGAGGTGGCCCTAAACCCGAAAGCGGGAACACATCTACTAGGGAAGTCTTTCAAGACACTGTTCTGCTGTGAGGTGCCTGCCACAATGGAAATGCAATCAGAAATAATCAACTAGCCAAACAAAAGACAAATGTCACTCCATGTACCACAGAAGTGAAGACCTGGCTCCCTGCAGAGTTAGATTTGGTGCACACCTCATGTTGCTACAGCATGGTCTCAGAGGTAAACAGGGACCACACAATTACAGGTGTAACAACACACAACCCTCCAGGAGGGAGGAGGACAGAAATGGTGTCTCTGTACCATTTCTGGGGCTGGTGGGAACGCACCCCTTAGGACTTGGCTGCCCTGCACACACCATGTCAGCCAGGCTCCAAAGCAGAAGGAGAAAAGGAAACTACTGCCATCTTGTACCCCTGTGGAAAGTAAAGCTGTTTACAGCAGTAGGTGAGAAGCGTAGGCTTTTGTGATTGAGAATATAATGCTTGTATTATTGGCATAACGAACTTGCGCTCAGAATACTGGAATCACACGATTGCGGACTGCATCAGGATAGCACCAGAAGGGGCTCGCTCTGAGTTGCCCTCCCTATGATGGCTCTCTGATTTGATCAAAGTAAATTAAACAATACTGATCAAAACGTGCAACGTGCGCTAAGTTAGATTAATGCAGCCATATATCATCCTGTGCCAGTGCTACAGAAATCTCACTTTCCAGTATTACTTTGTTAAAGAAACTGTACAAATGCAGAGATCTATACTTGTCCTTTTGTTCAACTCATAGAACATAATTTTGCACAACTGAAAATGAACTTGCATTACACTTAGCATTATTAAAAATCTGATCCTATGTACAAGAAACAAGCAAATCACAGGAAATTAAGTTATGTGAATACTCCACCCCTGCCCAAAATAAAATCAGCAAAATCTGTAACAGAAAAAGCACTGAGTCAATAACACGACTGATGAACAGATAAGACTTTGGAAGCACTCGATTTAAGCGTGTATCAGTTATACCAAATAGTAGTCCAGTGGGATAATCAAGCACGGCAAGTTCTGCAGGCGTTTCAGTTTTCCTTCAGCGAGGAACAGTTGAGATCATTATAATCAAGATGAAACGAGTGGTTCCTGCACTTATTTTGTGGGCACTGCATTTCAGGGGTCTCAGGATAGCAGAAGGTTTTGGGAATAGGGTCAATTTGGTTCACTCTCCCGTGTTTCATGAAAATCTGCCTAACTATTTTAACACTCGTATACCTTGGTTATCATTATGCACTGAGAACACTGACAAACTCAGTCCTTTAAAGACTCAGAATTAGGCTGTTTCATTGCTGCACTGTGGAGCTGACAGTCTCAGAGACTCCATAATGGGAGCAGCCTGTCTGTAATTCAGGGAAAAGAGTCTACTGTAAATATTGATGCTGAATAATCAAATTGTACCTTCGTCAGTAACAGTATGCCATATATTATGTATACGCATGTCATGCATTCACCACTAAGTACAAAAAGACAAAGGGGGAGGGAGAGGAGGGGAACCCAAGCCAAGTGCATACTAATAGAGGAGAAATATCAATCAGTGTTTTGTTTTTTGTTTGTTTTGTTTTTTCTTCCAAGTAAAAATGGGAAAGCTAAAGAAGATCCTGAGCTCCTGGAAAAGGAATCTCATGGGATGCATCCAACATGCACCACAGAAGGAAAAATAAAGATGAGGAAGCATAGGTAAATGTTCCCTTTGTAGCCAGTGATGTGGTGAGTTGTACAAACTAGTGACTGAGGCATACTGAAGACAGATGATGAAAACAGTGCCTATATTCTGTATCTAACCAAGCAGTGGGCTACCTCTCCCTGAAAAAACTTTGCCTCCCGCAGGTCATATTTCCCATCTGCTCTGGGACATTAGGCATCCAGATTTAGGCAAACATCATGTCTGAATTTGGTCTGTGTGGAACTATTTCTGTGTGTAGGGTGCAGAGAATTACAAAGCACCACATTTGCAAGTTGCTTGATTATATGGCTTACTCTTCCCTTACAAACACCAACTAACCACACCTTTGGAACAGACTTGTTGAAGAACCTCAGTCAGGAGCTAAGTCTTGTACTATGCGTACTTAAAAAGGCATCATCTGTCTACTGCATAATTAGGTAGTTGATCTGAGTTCCCTACACTAATTTTTGTTTCTGGTTTTGTGCACTATTTAAGAACTCTTCAATGATTTTTCTGTATGAGACAAGACATAGAAGGTATTTGTCACACTTCCCTCTTTCCAGAGGAATGCCTGGGTGGCTTCTGGTTTACACAGGCAACCATCTTCTTGTTTGCAAGACCTGAACAAGCTGTTGAGCTTTGATGACAGGTTGCTGGAAGAAGCGTATGACTTGTAGAATGTCACAGCAGTTTAATTCCCAATGTCGAGGGGATTTTCCTGTTAGCAAAACCTGCTTTCTTGCCTGACATACAGGGTCTATGGACTTCCTGCCAAAGGCATGGAGTCATATTCTCAAAAGAGCTTATGTTACTGGTAGGAATTATTTCTCCTAATGATTTAAGTGCCTAAATACCATTTTTGAAGTAATTTGGGCCAGATTCAGGGAAGTATTTTGGAACCCAGAGTTACAAAGTAGCTCAACAGAGGAATGATCAAAATAGCTCATAAATGCTTCAAAATCTGCACTGTGGGACCATTCTGGGGAAATGCATGTGCCAACACCCTTGAGTTCTCTTTAATTTTCAGAAATACAACAGTTCCTGAGTGAGGAAGGGATGGTGTTTGAATATCAAGCTCATTTCAAAGCACTGGGTTGTTTAAAATGCAAGCTTCCACTAGACACAGCGGAATATGCTTATGATTTCAAAAGGGGAGGGGAAATTAGGTTTTTAGTTTTTTTTTTTTTCCTGAAAAACAAACAAACAAAAAACATTTCACACAAAATAAAAGTGAAAATAAATCTCTGAAACAGGTAATCATGCCTCTATTCTTATCTTCCCCTCCCATGGACTCTTTGGTGGGAAAAATGACTGATATATCTAGGCAGGGAGCAGCCCCCACCAGGACTGTGTGCTCAAGGATGTAAGTTAGCCTCTGAAACCAGGCAGAGTATGACTATGGCACGTTACTGCCAAGACCAGATGCACAGTAAGCACCATCCTTGCAGTTTCTATAAGCACCAGCCTGCAGCTTTCAATACACCACACTTCCCAGAGAGAGTAAAAGAGCCAGCCAGGCAATGACTAGCTGTCCTAGCCTGGTGTCACTGTGCAGTGCGACCCTTCTGTGCCACCCGATGTTCCCTGCACCAAGTGCTTCAACAGTGCTACCACACAACGGCATTTGGTTGTAGCATTTGGACACGGCTTCTGTTCTCTGCTTCAGGTTTGTGCCACTGAAAAGCCCCAGTCTGACCTGCTAGCAGCAACTCTGAATTGCTTGTGCATGCATTAATGGAAATATCTATCAGTTATGATAGGTTCAAGTGCTGTGCTAAGTGCTGAGGCAGAGGCGCCAGCAAAAACATGCCCACGTATTTTTAGTCACCCTGGGATTAATTCCAGGCAGGTCTTTGTTTTCAGAGCTGCATTTACACGGAACAGACGTATGGAATAGGGATACTCCTTCTGCCAGCTGCTCTGAGCAATGGAGGGAAGGACCACTTCAAAATAACAAGTGCCATATTTCTGTCTCCCCTCAATCACCACCATCCAGGTGCACACAAGTGCAAAGAAAAGGACTGCCCCAGTGCAACCCGTTGGCTTCCCACAGCTCACAGAGAAGCTGGGGATACATCTTGCCGTCTCCTGCTGGGAATGCCCCAGACCCAGACCTCAACACCCATCTCAGGTGAGGCTGGTCAGGATCTCAGCCCCTCCCTCACCTCTCAGTACAAGGCTGACAGATAGTGTCTGAACAACACAGGTGCTTGCTCCTCCATTTGTCTGAGGGAAGCCACTTGTTTTAAGGTAGCCTATCAGTCTGCCCATTCTCTTCACCATGTTTGTTCAGCACATTGCATTTCCTAGGACAGAAGACAAATTAAATGAACTGTATCATTATGATACAGTCAAAATTAAACGAACTGTATCAGTGATAACCAAGACATCTGCGACTGCTGGCTGCACCTTATGTATGTGATTTTTATTTTTTATTTTTATTTAAGACCAGACGATATTTGAGAACCTCAAGAAGTTCAACAAGGCCAACCGCAAGGTCCTGCATCTAGGCCGGGGCAATCCCAAGCATCAGTTCAAAGTGGGGGATGAGTGGATGGAGAGCAGTTATGAGAAGGATTTGGGGGTGTGGGTTGATGAGAAGCTCAACATGAGCTGGCAACGTGCACTTGCAGCCCAAAAGGCCAACTGGATCCTGGGCAGCATCATAAAAGTCATGGACAGCAGGGCGAGGGAGGGGATTGTCCCTCTCTGCTTTGCTCTCATGAGACGCAACCACGAGTCCTGCGTTCAGCTCCGGGGCTCCCAACATAAAGAGGGCATGGACCTGTTAGAGTCAGTCCAGAGGAGGGCTAGAGGGATGGTCAGGGGGCTGGAGCAGCTCTTCTATGAAGAAGGTTGAGGGAGTTGGGGTTGCTCAGCCTAGAGAAGAGAAGGGTCTGGGGGGATCTTATAGCAGCCTTCTAGTACCTAAAGGGGGCCTCCAAGAAAGCAGGAGAGAGGCTCTTTGTCAGGGAGTGTAGCACTTGAACAAGGAGTAATGACTTTAAACTAAAAGAGGGAAGATTTAGATTAGATATTAGGAAGAAATTCTTCACTGAGAGGGTGGTGAGGCATTGGCACAGGCTGCCCAGAGAAGCTGTGGATGCCCCCATCCCTGGAGGTGTTCAAGGCCAGGCTGGATAGTGGATGAAGCCTCCAGCAACCTGGTGTACTGGGAGGTGACCCTGTCTGTGGCAGGGGGGGTTGGAACTAGATGATCTTTAAGGTCCCTTCCAACCCAAACCATTCTATGGTCTCAGTTCTAGAGGGGCAAAACTACTTGGGGTGAGACTTTCACAAGGCACCCATGAATATTTTAGCCCTACACTGAGGAGTCTAGGTCTTCATGAGTGTCTGACACCTGTGGCTTCTTTGAAGGTGGTGAAAAAGATTCTGCTGCTGTCATTTTTGGCATGAACTTCGAAAACTTCCCCTTGCAGGACCAATCACCATGCCAGCTACTTTTATAAGACAGCTAAAATACTGTCATTCAGATCAGTGCAGCGGCTGCATGAGGAGTTGCTGAGGAACTGATGAGCACGGAATGTGCCACACGGAGTTTTCCTATTGATTCTTCTGTGCAAGACTGCTACAAGGCAAGGAGAGAGTGGTTGGGCAGTGCTGGATTCTTCTCATTAAAGAGAGATGAAAAGCAAAGCCTCATTATAACATGTCCCATTGTCACAGTGCCATGAGAACAAGAGGGCTGAGCGCTTTGTTTCTTTGGAGAAACCCATGAAGCAGTACAATGACAGAAGTACATGCAACTGCCTAAAAGGATGCAGGTACTCCAGAAAGGTGACTGATTCCCTTCTGTTGTTGTCACCCTGCATTTACTTCACACTGGGGTAAATGACAACACGAGGCAGAGACATACCACCTGCAACCACAGACCATATTGTACACTCTTTGTACAAGATTCCTCACAAAGGAATTTTCCTTTCTTTTGCCAACACGAGATTGCAAGCCAAATCTTCATTCCCATTCTAAAAAGCCTGACATCTGACCCTACTGAAAAGTTACCATTTTTTTTCCATGCTTTTCCAGCAAGTTATGCTGAACTGCATAACAGAGGGGAGATTGTCAGAAGTTGTCATAGAAATGGGGAAGAAAAGCAAAAATGATTGCAAAGAAAAAGGACAGATACCATCAGAGGTTGTAAAGTACTGTCCCATATCCTGCAGAGCAGGATGAAGTGACCCTAAACCTCAGAAGATTCAGGCAGCTTAAAGAAATGCAGAGCAAACATGGAAAATTGAAGAATGGAACTCGAGAAATGAATTTGCCTCTTCAGCAAACAGGTTAACATTACATGTATTCACAGAACTAGCTGCATGAAGTTAGGCTTCCCACTTCACAATGGGGTTCTCTCAAGGAAAAATTTTCTGTAATTTACTGGATGGAACCATATCTACTTCCCTTGATTTAAATGGGCTTCAATTGATTTAAATTTAATGGGCTTAAATTGATTTAAAAGGGCTTCAAAAGTATTCTCTCCATTCAGATGAGCAGAAAAACGTGGGTCAGCAGTCTACATATGGAGGTTGGAGAAACATCTCTCTAATCAGCCAGGCCCAACAAGTTGTTGACCATAAGTTTTCTGAAGTGATCCCCAAGCAATTGCTACAGGCTAAACGTCTAACACAGGAAATCATTGTCTAGCTGTTTTGCAGGTGACTTCGCAGATGATACAAGTGATGGCAGTACAGATTCATGAAGTGACTTGACACAGGGATCGTCGTCTTAGGCCAGGTCACTGAATCTGCACAAGAAAATTCTCGATTCCTTTTCATGAAGTGCGGGGACCATTGCAGCCCACCAGCTTCTAGGCTCATGTCCTAGAAATTCTAACAAATTGTCAGCCTCCTACAGATATGAAGGAAAAGATGACATTTTCTAGGAGTAAACACCTTAGCACTTTCTACTTCTGCTGTCCCTAAGAGCAAATCAGCATATATAGCAGCATCAGGTGCCTGGCTTTCAGGTAAGCCATACACAGGACAGTAAATGTTCAGCAGCCACTTGTATATACTGCTTACCTGCATTTCTAGGTTTCCTGCCATTCTCCAGTTTTTAAATTCTGTGCACTACCACATTTCAGGAAAAGCATTAAAGCTATTCCTAATATAACTTGAAAAATAAAGCAAAGTAAAATGATGCTAAGATATATTTGAGAGCAAAAGTGCTTATGATATTTCCCACAAGCAGATTTTACTAAGTACTGAATGCATTATTCTGGCTATGTGATTTCATAAATGCTCCACATATTGTTTTCAGTTTGCTTGTTCTTCTCCTAAAGGACTGTGCTGCCATTGCCTGTAGTTCAATGCAATTTCAGCGATTCTAGTGCAGAGCTGAACTCTAAAGCTGTTTTTTGCTGATAGCAGAAGATCTGTAGATCTCCTTGTGCCCACCTGCAACTTCTGATGCATGCCACATGCTCCTGGACAAGTACTATGTAAAGTGCTTTTTTTTCTATCAAATAATGTTTTGGGGGAAAATGGTGATCTAGTAATATTACAGTATTTTAGAAAAAAGAACCTGTCAGTTTAGCTCCACTTCTTTTCTTCATGCCAGTGAGAATGGGGAGGGAACAAGATATAAGATGGTAATAATCTAGATATCTCAGGTTGGTATTTACCTTTTTTTTTTTTTTCTTTAAACAAAGCACTCCTGTCACTCAGTTCCAAGTGACTGTTCCTTTTCAGAAGTTTCTTCTTTCCATCTTACTTAAAAAGTCTTAAAAGCTCAGTGTAAAAAAAATACATAAAGCTAGGGAATGTTTGCTCTGAAAAGTTTGAGTTAAGTAAAGCTTTGATTTTTGTGTTTATTTTTCAAACTGAAACAGAGATTTTCTTACTTTTTAATCCTGAGTAGCATGGAGCAGGTGCACAGGTATTGATTGCTCAATTTCTTTCACAAAAGCTTAAGGGATATCAGATAAAACTAAAACAATCATACTGCAAGACCGACCCTTAAAAGGCCAAAAGCCATCAGCAGAGAATAACAAACAACACTATGAATTTTCAGGGAAACCTAATGAGAGCGAGAGGGAAAGATCTTGCCCTCAGGAGAGCACATGGGTGTTCAGCAAGAAGAGGATGAGCCAGTTTAAAAAATGTTTCGTTGCCTGCATTTGGCACTGGGACTTTGGTAACATTTGAAAAGTCATTTTTTGACAGATTTCCTCAAATCATTGTCAAATTAGTTCATTTCCATTGTGGGAAGACAAGAGCACACAACTATTTCCACATGTTGCATTCATAGTATTTTTCCCAAAGGAAAAATGTGGAAGAGTGTAAGGTTTTTGTAATTTGGTTTTCCATTTTGGTCACAACTTCTGATGTTGTCAGAAGTGTAAAGCAGAACTTCCCAAGCTTCAACAATTTCTTTTTTTATTACCACTCTTCCTGGAGACATACTGTGTGAGAGGGCAAGGGAACTCCCTACTGAAGATCAGTTCAGAAATACCCTCAGGTGTCTACAACATACAAAAACCAAGACAGTGTGACTGGTGGTCAGGTCATTAGCATTACACTAGGAGATGGCTCCCCCCTACTTGTTCCACTTAAGCATGTGTCCAAGAAAAATAGAGTACTGAAAAGCAACAATGCTCAGGAAACAAAGCACTGAGAAATTTCAGTTAACATTGGTGACATAAGTATTACTTCGGGAGATGAAATAAATTCAGTTTTAGAGGAAAAAAAAAAAAAAGGAATATTATCATCTGCACAAGTTTTTTATTTTTTTTCCTCTCCTGTTCAGAGCAGGCTGCAGGGCAAATTCTTTATCCCCAAAGGCCTGACGATTCACAAAAACTAACATCCTTCCTTTGCACCTCAGCTCCAGACAGAGATCAAGAAACAACTAAATCCAGACAGCAGCACTTGCCTATACGCTATTGATTCTCAGACCTACATCTGCTTTAAGTGCAGTTCAGTTTAATCTAGGCAGACAGAAAGGAAACCCAAGGGAAAAAACTCTCAACCTCTTGCTCGTGGAGAGTTGCTTTCTACCCAGCTTTGGGTAGGCAGCCCCCAACCTACCTCATGGGACCGAGGAGTGTAGGCATGCTGCCTCGCAGGAGGCCTCGTGCTCTCAGATCTCTGGAGAGCTTTGGAAAAATCGCCTACAGAAACATTAAGCCTGTGCTTTTGAAACCACCTCCTAAGAGATCTGAATGCTCACTTCCTATTAATTTTCATTCATTTCAAAGACTCCAGAAAGCCAGCAAACCGAGTTTCCTGAGGTATCCCCTGAGCACGAAGAACTTTACGCAAACAACTGCCTCTGAAAGCCATTTGTCAGCTGCCATCTATGTGCAGCCACGACCAGCTTGGTCTTAGAGAGACCCCAGGCACTACAGAAACAACAGAAGAATCATAATACTGAGTATTTCTGACTATCTGGTCAACTATCTTTCAGAGGTGACTAATGGGACATGAGCCTTTTGATGCTTTCCCTCCAGCTGTAGGCACTGAAGTTTTGCGAAACTGATGCCTTGGAAATGGTTATCCCCTAGCCCGTGCTGCAGCATCCATCTGGATAGATGGACAGACAACCCCACCTTCACTCTGACAAACAGCAACACCCCACAGCATCACGTATGGCAGCAAAGCCTGAGGGGGCCCTGAAAATACCCCATGACAAGCCCCAAAGCCTCGCTGCAATGCCACTGTAACCTGCGACCGTGCCTCTATATCCATCTGTGGGGCAGGAGTTATTAAGGGAGGCTGCAGTTATGTTCCACCACGAGGAAAAGTCCTATCCAGGGTCAAAGGCAAAACTGTCTGTGATACCTCAATAACGGGTTCGACTTTATTCCCAGGATGGACAAGAGCCATTTTGCATGGTGCTGAATC
Source organism: Oxyura jamaicensis (assembly GCF_011077185.1). Lineage (NCBI taxonomy): Eukaryota > Metazoa > Chordata > Aves > Anseriformes > Anatidae > Oxyura > Oxyura jamaicensis. Next base: position 767,171 of record NW_023303850.1, on the reverse strand, counting down.
ATGCGGAGTCAGTGAGCGTGCTGCAGACAGCCTTGTAGTAACAATCACAGAAAATACAAAACTTAATAAAAACATGGTCAAGAATTTTGGTATCTGTTAGCCCAATAGGAGTTGAATTGAAGAAGGTACTTTTCGGTGCTTTTAAAAAGATCTGTATATATGAAAAAAATACACAAATAAGTTTAGTAATTAAAACAGCTAAGAAGCAAGGCTCATTGACCTAAACACTTGCCAAACTGTGAAATAAGTTTCTCTTTGCCCTTTGCCTTCTATTTCACACACTTTATAGCTATAATTTGTAGCAGAGATACAGTAGATGAAGTTGTACTAGTTGATACTTAAAACATAGTATTATCACTAGATAAAATACATTTGAAAGGAGTCAATTAAGATTTTTAGAAACCATGCCCCAAAATTAAAGCTATCTAAACATGTTCTGTTACAGATCCCTCCAATTTGAGGAATTTTGTTGCCTAGGCAACTTGGTCACAGTATGTCTCAGTTCAGAGCACGCTTGCTGTTTTAAATAGAAACACCATCCATTTAATGCACAGCTGATTTTTAGTAAAAGATATGTATGTGTAATACATACCGACAGACCATGCATTTGTTTTGCATTAAAGAGCCAATACACTCACGTAGTATTTTTGGAGGCAAACATGAAGTGTAAATCTTGATGAGCAAGCAAAACCATAGCAATGTCTAAACAAGAGCAAAGCCTGACAAGCTGGGTGGGACTGGCAGCTGCATAAAGAGCCCCACATGTATGAAAAGGTCATGCTCTTCTTATCACAGAGAGGAAAGAGATCATCAAGCAGTGTTAAAGGGACTGCATACAGCTGTTTCACACTGCTTCATTATATCCAATTAGAGACTGACCAAGCAGGGGATTCAAATGACTTTAAATTGCCACTTGGAAAGCTACCAGCCAAAGACAGAACCATGCAGGTGTATGAGAAGATCTCCCCATAAAAACTGTCTTCCAGGCTCAGACCCAATGTTTTCTTTAGGAGTCAGGAGTGCTAGCAAATGGTGTGGTGTTACATTTTGTTGTATCTCTTAGCAAAGTCAACTCTAGAAAGCCTACTGGCACTGGCCAAGCAGCAAGAAAGTAGGTGTTCATACCTTCTGTGTCGGCAGACACTGATTTCTATGCAGGTATTAAAATTCCTTGGGTGAAGTTGCCAGAATACATACAGCAGCTACACTGCTTTCCTACAGGATTGCAATAAAGTAGGTAACACCCAGCTTGGGCTAAACATTTCAAATCCTGGCCTGTTTTGAACAAGAGCTTCTTCCTCTTGATCCAAAATGGCCCTGTAAGAAAGAGAAACAAAGCTCAGCAGAAGATGTATACGATGCTTCGTATTACTTAGTCATCTGGATGATACATTTCATGTTGCATTACTGGACCAAAAAAATAATTAGTCATTTTTGGTTGAAGTCTTGTCACTGCTATCATCATCAAGTTCATCCTCTGGAGAAGTTGCAACAGAGGGACTACAGGACCTCTATGAAGAGAGTGGGACACAACAATTAGTAGGTAGGAATTTAATCAATGGACACCACCTACATTGAAAAACCAGTCAATGGGACAACTGAGGTGACAAGGGACCTGCTTTTGTGTAGGTTTCTACATATCCAAGTAGGCAACTGTTCTTTGCAAATGTATCATTTAGCCAAGTGATGCCAAGCTAAATACCTCCAAAAAGGTATGTACCTGTTCAGCCATTCAAATCACTACCAAATCCCACACTGTCCACGTGCAAGTGGAGGCCATCCACATGATAACAGGAAGAAATGGATAGTACTGAGGCAGGAGAAAGTCCTTAGTCTAATTCCAGCTGGTGTGGTTTTTAAATGGGAAATTCTGACTGCTTACAGCTGAAGTTAGTTGTGTGAAGCCCTGCGTATCCCTAAAGATGTCAAGAGACTCCAAGCTGTTGTAGGCAGAACGAGGCAGAAAGCACAGAGACCGTACCCTTATGTAAACATCAGTTAAATACAGCATAAGTCCTCACAAGAGTGATAACATCCCAGAAATACTCATTATTTCCCAGTTATGTTGCTATATTGTTATACATTTTTTTGCCTGATACCTGGATAACATATAGTCATTACACAAGTTTAAGTGACTGGGCTTAGCTGCAAGCGTCATTCCAGCAATTAAGCTATTTCTCCAAATCTATAAATTCTACTTCAGAGTTGTTTGGGTGACAGGGCACCATTGATTCTCCCTTCCACAGAAAGCTTGCAAAGCAAATCAATAGGAATGTACATTTGGAGGTCCCTCTCTCTTTTCACACACAGACAAAATTAATCACTTGCCATAAATACTATCACGCCAAGATTGAAGTTTGCTTTGGAACAAGATTTTGCTAAGACACTGAATTAATTGAACAGATTTATTATCACTTGAAATGGGTAATAAATGATAGCGACTTCAGCTTTTACCCCCCACAAACCCCACTCTCTAAGCATCTTTATTTTCCTTCTTGTAATCTTCCATTTGGTTAAAAGCCTTATTTGCTAATGACACTCATACATATATAACAATCTTCCCCTCACGCACTGCAGGTAAGGAGCACAGGCACAAGGGATATTGAGAAATTTAGTAGAGGTAAGTGACTAATTTGATTATGACATACACGTTGGTTAAAGAACTTACGATCCTCAGAGCAGAGATAAGCAAACTGTTCATTTCAAATAATGGAGCTCTAACTCATTCCTCCTTTGATCTGAACAGAAAACTTCCAAAGATTATTTATCAGTTGATTGAATCTTGTAGGGAGATGGAGGTTTTGACCTCTGCTTATTTATTCCATTTTGCTATTTAACTTCAGTTTGCTAGAAAAAACAAGGACAAGGCTGTGACAGTTCAGAGAGATGCAATTTGTCTATTGAACTTAGCTTGGCATCTGTTAGACACACAAAGAAACAAAAGAAACTGCATAAATATTCATCAGCAAAGAAGTCAACCACGATACTGGATTTGAAGTATTATGCATTATTTTTGTAATGATAATAGTGATTCATCAGCCCTAATGATATCTCAGTACGTTGCCTGACTGATCTTTTACTTGTGTGAGTATAATTTATTTTTCCATTTTATGTCCCGCCTATCATTTGTTCCCCAAATATGGAAGTAGATTTACATAATAGAATTCTGCTTGGTTGTGCTGGACAGGTTGGGCTTTTTTGTTTCAGGTAATGACAGCAGTATCAGCTTGTTCTTCCCTTTGCATCTCATTTGAATAAAGCCTATAATGTGACAAGCGAAAGATGGCAGTGCCTTACAACCAGCTAATTGGGAGAAGAATTATGGTGTAGGCATTAAGTAGCACGGACTCATCTTTGAAACCTATCATCACCTCCTTAGAAAAAATACTCTTTCAGCCTAGTTTCAAAAGCCAGCTTTATTTGTCAACTCTGTTTATTCTTATAAATGTATCTTATAATGACTTGTTTTTCTGGACTGTAAATCTGCCAGAACACAGAAAAACTATCCTGTCTTAAAAAAGGAACAATTCAACTTCATACCTCATTGCTACAGCTATCCCAGCTGGGATTTTTAACACATTGTAAAATAGTTACATTTTTGAAAGGACTAAAAGGGGCCTGTGCCCCAGTGCCTTCTGGTGGAAAACAGGCACCTAAATTACTCAGCATCTTTTCCTGAGACCCTTAGAAAGCTGAAGGGAGAAGGACACCTAATTCTTTTAGGCAGAAGGAGAAATCAACCCGTGCTCATAAACCTACAGATATTCTGCAATATGTAACAGAAGTGCCTACAGATAATTCAGGTTCAGTTTAAAATGGGAACTGAGGGCTCACTTGATTTACGGGAAGAAGGTAAGAGGGAGGAAAACACAGATTCCTTGTTGTAGTTTCTCTCTGGTCAAAGCACTGCAAAAAGACTGGGACAGACTATTCAAAACAAAGGTGCCCTTCCTCTTCCTCACAAAAGGAAGGGGAGATATTATTTGAAATTGCTAAAAATGCAAGAAAATAAAAGCTCTTTAACTCAAGAGGGAATGGACAAGTGAAGATGACAACTGGAGCACCAAAATACCTGCAAAGAGCTGAGTTACAGCTGCTGCTTCTCCATGAAGGTCTCAGGAAACCTGCGGGCCTTCCTCTGGCAACCCTGGTCCTGGAAGCAGATGAAGGATCTGCCGGACTCTTGGCCAGCGTTTTATGGCTCCTTGTATGACTGAATTGTGCTCTCTGTGAGGGCAGTCAAGGAAAGGGAAATAGATGCAGAGAGGCTGCAGGATTCAAACCCTAGTATTTCCAGTTTGTGTTGAGTGATTTTGGTAACACTTCCTCTCAAAACATGTCCTTTACAGCCTCACGCTTTCATCCTCAAGGTACATCAGCAACACTGCTGGAGGGGTCACAGGGGTCCCCAGCAAATAGTGTCCTCAGGGCTCCTCTCATCTGCCCTTTGACAAACTTCGTCTGGTGCCAGCTACATTGCTTTGAACTGGATTGAGCATCTTGCATAATTAATACCCATTCCCTTCCCTCTGCTCATTTCAGAAAACATTTTTGCTTATTGCTTGCTTGGTTAGGAACCATGAAACCAAACAAAGTAGGTCTGGAAGGGACCCCAAGGGATCATCTCATCCATTACCCTTTCCCTAAGGTCTACAGAGTTAATAACGGAACGACAAGCTTGCAAACTCCAGCTGCCAGGTTTTGAAGGTTTGGCTACTCCTAAAGAAGTATGTTGCTCTTGTCAACAAGGGAGAGTGCGCGTGTGCTTGCTGATCTGTGCAGAGATTAATTTTAAAGTGTACATTCTGCTCAGACGGCCCTCTGCTAACATTATATGCATCAGTAAGTTTCATATTATGCAACCACCAGCATTTATGTTCAAAGAAAGCACTTTTTACTCATGACAAAAGGTGGCTGCTATGCTCTCATTAAAACACAAAAGCAATGAAAGATTGGTCCTTGTGCAGCATCATCTTCTGCCTATTCTGTTAAGAAATATTTATTATATTCAGGAATGCATCGTTAATTTTCTGTACCTTTTTCATGTAGCAGAGCTGATTTCTAACACGTCTTTATTGGATTAGACTGCTCAGTGAGTTTTAGCTATTACCAAATACTCTCTACAGGTCATTCCTCTAAAGAGACAACCGTACATGAAAAAAAAAAACTCTGTTGCCTTTTCTCTCCTCCTTATTTCATTGCTATTAATATTCTGGTCATTCCCATCCCTGCAAAGCTGAATTTAGGGACATTATGTAATGAGGAGCTCTAATATCTAAGGATATCCTAATATCTTAGGATATCTAAGACTAAACTGGATCTGTTCTTTCCCAAGAAGGCAACACGTTTTTAAGTCTAATCCCGGGATCCCTGGGAAAGTCAGAGCAATCACAAAACTGTTTTAATCCAGAATGCAGATACCAAAATCCTACAGCATGTCAGCACCCAAAGCAACTGGACAAAGATTACAGGCAAACTGCAACATGACAGAGCTATCTTTAGGTAGCTGAATTTGTACACACAGCGTCATGCACCAGCTGGGTCGGATTAGCAATGCAGCCTCAGGCGTTAGCCAGTATGGCCTAAAACATCATGGAAGCAGATGTGAGCTTCATGGACCCCAAGGGCTGGTTGCCCACACCTTGTAGCTAGCTGTGCCCATCAACTTATGAAAAAAATACTTGACACTGAGCTAGGCAAAGGCACATCCATCACTTCATCTAACTGGAGAGCACTGTCAGGGACCGAAGAGGCGTACGGCACAACAGCGTTTCTGTACCTGCAGTACCACCTGCAACATCCTTCGGGACTTTTTCCAACCATACTCAACTCACAAAGCTGAGATTTCTTGTAAGTAAAAGCAGGGGTGGATCTCATGATTCAGAGTGAATTCCTTGCAAGGGTTCTGCAAAATCTGAACCTGGGAAATGCCCAGGGCTCACCGGACTGGGGCATCTGAAACTCTCCAGCTGCATTTTCTGCTCTTGCCTGTTCATTTGTGGCAGCAGCGATGCACAGCGATAGAGAGGTGGCTGTACCCCCCTGTACAGAACATTGACACACTTGTGTAAATGCATAGACACCTCCCACCACATACACACCCCGCAACAAATGGGCTACAAACCACCCTCCGTGTTGGGAACATGGTGTGGGAGAAGGTTACGTGGATGGTGTCTGCATTCATGCAGCTAGGAAGCAAGGCACAGAGAATGTTTTCAGGATGAAAACATTGATTCTCATTAAGAGCCTTTCATTTCCCCATTATTTCCAGCATATAGCATTGAATGTATCATTGATTACATCTTCCATTATTTTAAAAATGTGCATAAATCACGTATGATTCCCCCAAAGGTTTGAATTTTGGCCAAAACAGTGGCTTTTTTTTCCTTTTTTAAAATTATTTTTTCCTTATTATTACAAATAACGTTTTGCTGCCTCATAACATTATGGAAACTTTTTACTATCGATGAAAGTTTGTTTTGAAAGCATCTACCCAAACAAAAACCTCTTGTTCTGAAAGTACCTATAACACACTACAGTATTCCAGTTTTAAGCCACAAGTTTCATACCCTGGTTTCTAGAAGAATTAAGAATCACTAGTAAAATTCTTCCAGGACTTTTCTACAAAATAGAAGGGGGAAAAAGTACGGATAAGTATGCATGGTACAAGAAGAAAACTACTGGTACTGTACGTATACCAATATATAATATATACACTACCAGTTATACATATATAAATGTATCTTATATATACAATTATATATAATTGCATATATAAGGCAGCTTTCATTGCAATTGAAGGACATTCCTACTTAATACTGAATGCCAACCTCCCACCTTTTCCTTTTTCCCATCCAACTGCAATGCAAAATTACCCATTATGGCTAAGTATCCTCAAGCCTTGCCTAATGCGTAGACAATGCTAAGATCTGGATGTAATAATAGAGCTGTAGTACACCAAGGTGTGATCATCAGCAGCAGATAGTCTTTACAGAACCTCTCCTCAAACAAGAGATCATGATTTCCAGCCCGTAACATCTTTCACATAGGTACAGCGTGAAGAGAAGAGTATAGAGTTGTGACACAAAGGATACACTGAAATAGCCTGAGTAGCAAAATCCTTGTCATTTCCATGGAAATGCTGGCAATTGATCAGAAAAATCCTGTATTTTACTGAACTCTATCTGCTCATTTGTATGAGCTGATAAGTATGATTTTAGCAGGTTAGTCATTCTGCTTGGGAAGAGCTGTTGAGAGCATATCATTGCCAGAGCTGACTCCTGCACAGATATATATTTTGAACCACATGCTACCTTTTACAAAGGTGGATTTTATGAGTTCGAAGGCTATTTTGTTTCAAATCCTCATTTAAAATATCGTTTAACTTTTAAATAATAAAAGAAATAAGTTCCTCAAACTAAACAGAAAAGTTACAGTAAGACCACTGAGTTATATTTGCAGTAAGTTCCATTCATGGATGCTTAAGGTTAGTTCTAAAGCTTATAAGCTAGTCCTAGGCTGCACATCCAGCCAGCGATGGAGAAGAATTGAAGAGAAACAACTTTTACCAGCATTAACCAGCAGCACGCTACCAGCCTAGAAAACAAAGAGGAAGTAATGGAAAGGCTCACAGGCTACAGAACAGAGATCTGCATTTTGATGGAATGGTTAATACACATTCCCTGCACAGATTTTATATCTAAAAAGTAGACTGGGAGCTACTCTGAACCTGCAAAGAAAACTTATACTGCTCAATCTGGAAGTACAGATTTATTTTGACCCCTGTAGTAGAAGTTCTTGTAATAGTTCCTTGCTGACTGCAAAGCAGGGAAACAGCATTTTCTTTAGGCTTTGCTGTGCCTGGGGTAGCCGCATTGTGTACACAGACTTCATTTTGCCTAAACGAACAGGGTGTCTACAGCATTGTCTCCTTTCCTTTCTTCCCCCACTCCTGTCATTTCGAGGTGATGTGAATTCAGTCACACTCCTGATTACTGTGGATTGCATGCTGCAAATGCAGAGGTGTGAGACGACGTAAAATAAAGCTGTGAGCAATACAGCAATAAATGAAAGACAGGGCATCGCAGGGAGGAACTTTCTTCGGAATTAAAATTAGAAGAAGAGAAGCTTGTTTCTTTTGCAGACTTCCATGGCAAGAACACTTAAATTGTTATGAAAAATGTTGTGATTTAGAAGCACAAAACCTGATGGAAAAGGAGGCTGAAGACAAGTGATGTGGACAGTGAAGAACCACTGAGTAACAGTCCCCCTCATCTTCTGACTAGCCCATGAAGTTGTGAACAAGAATCTGTGCAGCCCTGCAGTAATGTATTATTTTGTTACTATTTTATTTTAGGGAAACCGATGCCGTGTTAGTAGCATGCCTTTTAGGACTAGAACAGCCTTGCTCCAGTTAGATCAGAACGGCAGTTTTTTTTTTTTTTCAGAGGTACCAAAATTTAACTTTCCAAGAAAAGTCAATAGGAACATGGATCTAGTTCTTATGAAGTGCCTTGGGAAATTTTCCTTAGTAAAACTGCAATCTAGTCCAATCCTCAGCAGCAACAAATTCTATGCTCTGTGAGGTTTCTGATTTCTGTACAGTTTCTAAGGACCCCAGCCAAAGGAGCAACAGCAGCAGGAATCCTCCCACTGGTTTGAATGACATCGTCCTCCATCCCTGGGATCGTGTCCCAAAGGACAATCTAGAGTAATAGAGAATTTGGCCACTATTATCAAATACAGAATCCTCCAGTTAGGTTATAAATCCATCAGGATTTAATTGTGACCTCTACAACTTATGTTCAGCACTCAGCACTTGGAAAAAAGATAGTAATCTAGCCACTGCATAAAGAACAAATAGGGATTTACAAGCTTTGATGGGGATAAGGAATTACCTGCTGGAATTATGATCAGCTGGAATGTGTTGAAACTTCTACAGGGATTTGATCCTCCAAAATGTTTAAACTGCTGTATTTAAATCACTTAGATGCTCTGAAGCAAGTATCACCCAATCATCCATAAATACCAGTTCTAGCACTACTGAGTCAGCGCAAAGAGGCAGCCACAGAGTGTTCTCAGCTTAAACGTAATGTGTTGATTCAAAGCAGAGGGTCACTCGCTGCACAACAATTAACCAGGGAGGTTATCAGCAGCAATTTGTTCTGATACCCTATCACACAGAATTGCATGCATTTCTTCTGAGCTTTCCTTTTACCTTCCTCTACAACTATTTTCCATTAAACAAGTAGTTAAATGTATACTGCTCTGACAATAGGAAATCCTTCTGCTTTACTGTAAAGGGTTTCTTGTTGTTGTTGCCTGTTTATTTTTATTTTATTCATTTGGAGACCTATGTCATTTTGGAAGACAGCTGCAGATGAATGGATACATAAACAAGAACCTCCAGAAAAAAGGCTCCTTTATTTGTGAAGAGAGCATTTCTGTGGCCCAGTTTCTCTACAAACGCAGTTCCTTCACTGTCACCGCAAGTTCAAAGATCTTATTCAAGTCCTTGTGCTGAAAAAAGATCTTGCCAAGTGCTAAAGAAACCATTTCTATCAACACATATCTTTTGCTTAGTACATTTATACTGTGAATAAAAACACACTTCTGTCTAGATCCTCTCCCTTAGGTGGGTCTCTATATTCACAATATACTTCCATAGGAACATCACAGGGCACTGCTGGGAACCCTAGGCTGCTGCCACAGCTGATGCTGAGTTTGGAGGCCTACTCCCAGAACCCACAGACTTTTTAACAGGAGAAATCAAGAACTTTCTAAGAGAAAGTGTCAAGGATGGAAAAATAACAGAGCAACGGGTTTGGGGCAGGAGCTGTCCACAACACAGGTGCTGGCCGTTTTGGAAATGTCACAGGCTTTCTGATTACAGTGGGTCATAGAATCATAGAACCATTAAGGTTGGAAAAGTCCTTCAAAATCATCTGGTCCAACCATCCCCCTACCACCACTGTCACCCACTAAACCATGTCCCCAGGCACCACGTCCAACCTTTCCTTGAACACCCCCAGGGACTGTGACTCTACCACCTCCCTGGGCAACCTGTCCCAGAGCTTTCAATCGGCCCTAAGGGATGCTCCACGGAACAGTACTGAAGCATCCACTATCTGCTATTGTATAGGCTTAACATCTGCCAGAAAATCCAAAAGTTATTTTGTACAGTGTGGAACAGACCCTCCAAACCAATCCCATACACTTTATTTTCCTGAAGAATTCAGTTTAAAATAATACTGCCAGCGCTAGACAAGAAAATGAGGCAGACCAGTAGTTGTAGTTGGACTGAGGAAGAACTTATCACATGGGCTGAAAGACAAAACAAGGGAAAGGACTCACCAAGTGGAAACAAGGAGAAGAGAGAAGTGTTTTTAGATAAATAGCTCAACCTTGCTATTCACTCTTCACTAGTTATTCTGCATGACCATCTGGAAATTCCTCTGTGGTAATTCCTTTTTAGCAGTTCTATAATCACATCTTAATTTGTAATTTCTTAGAAGGATTAAAAGAAATGTGTCACCTCTGCCAGCCCCATCTGTGCCTGTGCACATGCAGAGCATGTGCGGGCAAGGCACACGGACACTGTGGACAGTCACAATCAGCCTGCTACGGCCAGCACCAGCTGAAAGAAACTCTCTTTGAGAGTCTCCTTGCTGCACCTAAAATTTCCTATCAGATGGCTTCTGTATAAATAGTGTTTTATCTTCAAGAAAACAGATGTCAACATCAAAGACTCCCAAGGCTTGGATAGACCCAGGAGCTCATCCAGTACTTGGGCAGGATGAGGCCTTCCTGTTATCCTGACCGGTGTCTGTCCTCAAGAACAGGTTTGGGATCTCTTGGTGGAGATCTCCTGTTGGGCGGTCTTCTACAAGAGCTATCCTTACCAAAAGGAAATTTTCCTAATGATTGTTTTTTTCTTTTTTTTTTTTTTCCTCCACTCAGCTACTGGAGTCCCATTACTTTTTCTTATATCCTCCATGAACATGCAAAGCAGATTTATTGCCTTCCTCACTGCAGCAGCCTTTTATTTATTTGGAGAGATATCCTCCATCATCTTCTCTCCTTTAGACTAAGTAATCCAATTTGATCTCTCCTCCAAACTAAATAAACCCTTTCCTCACAGTAACGAAACCAAAACATTTCGATTTTAAGCTTCCAGAAGAGCTATTTTAAACTGAAAGACCAGATGTTTCAGCTAACACAATGTTGAAATTCAGCGCCTCCAGTTTCAGGTATTTTAATGCATCAAAACAGCAAAAAGGATGTGCCCACAAAACAATCTGGCATTGACAGCTTTATAGCATTTTTCACAGAGATGTTTTCGTTGAAAGTTTGAGGGACTGTTTTGTTACAAATACACTCACCGGGGTTGCTTGTGTATCTTCACCAAGCATGGTGGATCTCACCAGGGAGAGGGAATAGGAGAGATGTGGTTTATTTTGAACTGCACGCAAAGCTCACGGCATTACCAGGACCAGCTGTAAAGGATGCGGCGATATCTTGCACAACCCAGTTCGGTGATGACAGCTCTGCTGAATTGCTCAAGATACCCTCTGAAACATGGTGTAGAAATATATCGGCCTAGATACACAGCACTTATTCTGGGAGGGCCTTCATGGCCAATAAAGAGAGACAGGCATCGCTAAAAGGTAATGGAACTGTAGGTAGGCAGTTGGAAGATCTCGTGTTCATTCCCCTATGCCAACTAGACTTCTAATTCTAAGTATCTGGGATATAGGAGGGATAAATCTAGGGGTGCTCACATCTTCTGGGATGTATTTTTGTCTCAAGTGGTACTCTGAAAAGGACTGCTGTGGTGGATTTCCCTCTTTAATACAAAATGCAGAAAAATATTTTCCATTATGCATCCCAGAGTGCTGAGGGAATTGGCTGATGTTGTCGCCACGCCACTCCCCATTATATGGGAAAAATCATGGCAGTCAGGCGAAGCTCCTGGTGACTGGAAAAAAAGAAAAAAATCACTACCATTTTAAAAAAGGGTAGAATGGAAGACCTGAGGAACTAAAGACCAATGGAGCCTCACCTCTGTGCCTAGGAAGGTGATGGAACAAATCCTCCCGGAGGCAATGTTAAGGCACATGCAGGACAAGGAGGTGATCCAGGACAGCTAAATTTATGTACATCAGCTTTCTGTTAGAAATGTCATATGTATATCTTCTGTCCCAGTGTTTCCCTAATGTATCTGGTACTAACTTTGCTGCTTTCATAGTTCATTCCTAACCACTCTAATTAAACTTACTGATTGCTTTAGAGGAAAGATGTGGAGGGAGTGGAGAATGCCTTTTACCTTACTTCTATCTCCAGACACTGTGAACAGCTGCTCCTCCGAAATAAACTCACCCTTTTAATTACTTGCATAAAATTTAGGTCAGGTGTGACCTAGAGATGATGCTAGTTAACGATGCAACAATGGATGCTTTTGGAATCTGTATTTATAGCATTTTAGTATTGAGTGTCGTGTGCTGGGAAGCTGTGCAGGAGGATCTGGTTAGCTTGCAGCTCAGCGTAAATACTGGGCTACTACAGACTTGCCAGAAGGCGCAAAACCTACCCAAGAATCTGGAAGCTCTCAGAGGATGAGCAAATCTTTGTCACAGGTAGACAGAAGGACCAAATGTGTGTACAAAATCTATTTTGTGGCCTCTTCTCCCCTTCGTTCTACCATCTCAGGAAGCTCTGCAGAGCAGTTTTCCACTTGCATGACCGTAAGCATCACCTCCTTGCATCTTCCTCCCAGCAGAGGTTCCATCCCACTTGGGGATATATCCAGAGCCTCACTGACACCTGTACCGTGGCTGCTCCGCAGCTTGGCACCCCCACCCAGCTGCCAGCACCTTCTCAAAACAGAGTTCAGAGCAGCCAGGCTGTCCCGGCAGAGGAGAGCTGGGTAGTATGCAGGGGACAGTCACAGCCCCAATACACTTGGTGACAAGACATATTAGTACCCTGATAGGTAAATCGTTATAAGTCAGGAAAAATAACAGCTAAAGGTGGGAAGTAGGGAGAATAAAACCATTTTGCTTGGAAAAGTGAAGTCCAAAGCAGAAATAATGTATTTCAATGATCATATATCCCAGTTTAAAGCTAATGTATCCTCCTTGCAAAAGTTGCAGCTTAACACTGAGCCATATTATTTGATATTCTTTGACATAACAGAATACATATATTTATGTATGGCTGTAAAACTGTATTATTTTTAAAAGTTATTTCATTGAAGTGATTGACCTTTTTATGTTTCATGGCTACATTTCTTATACAGTAATAGAAAAAATGACTGTAAACCATTCTACTTTAAAGTACCTGTTCATTTAAATATTATAACCTGGATGATTAAATAAAGACCACTATGCAATATTTGAGGTTGCCAAGAAAAAAAAGAAATGGTCCATTAAAAAAAAAAAAGAACCTGAACCTTCTGCTTAGAATTCCCCTGCTATTTGTTTGCGCTTAAATTTGATTTTCTTGTTTTTAATTTTATACTCCTGGGTTTTAAAATGTTCAGCAATTATCTGATTTGTAGCTACAACTGCAACATGTTTACTTGTAAAATGTCTTTCAAATTAAGATCATTATTTGTCCTTTTAGATTTCTCCTTAACTTTGCAACTGAACGCTCACAGCTCAACAAGAAGCAGCAGTATTTTTTACAATCCAAACGGCTTTAATGCCAAAGCATTTTGCTGGTTTAATGGCTGGTTTTGCAGGATAGAAAAATCCTAATAATTCTCAGCAAGCAGAAAATCAACAGCTATCATTTTTAAAATGGGATTTCTATAGCTCTGTCAAGTGCCCCACATTGTACAAAGGCAAGGCAATTCAATCCAGCATTTGATTTTGCCTCCAGAGATGAAAGCTTGAGACACCTTTTCCTGGGAATCAAAATGCCAAATAAAACACAGCCTAAAGGGGGTTGAGGGCCTTTAACACAAGACTTCTGTGCTAGGAGTGCCTGAATCACTTGGGCCCGAATATTCAGTAACACACTCAACACTTAGGAACTACTGCCAAATAGATACCTGCCATCAATGTCTTGGTTATAGCCATGCTCAAGATCTAGCACTGAAAACCATCTTGGAAGCCCTAAGCAAACTGAGCAGCTCACCTACGCTCTAATCCAGTGGATAAAGTCTTCTCTCAAAACACAAGTGCCTTGCAACACACCCAACTGGCTCACACAGCGGGTGTCCTGGCAGTTTGGGTCTTCTCCTGCGCTATGGCAGAGCTGGGTGCTTAGCACTCAGGCTCCTCGATGTTTGCACTGCAGTTGGGTGCAGCGCACGTACCTGATGGCACCGGCCACGTCTCAGCTGCTGTAGGTGCAAAAGCAGCCCTGCCATCACGTAGGGGCGTGCTGGGAGCCCCGGGCTGTCAGCTAGCTCAGGTGTACCTGCACATGCTGCCGTCACACCTCTGGATGGCAGTGTACACATTGGCGCGGGGAGAGGGATACGGCACAGCACCACGCACATCTGAGCCGCAGCTGTAGGCACAAAAGTGCGAGCTCTCGAGAGCAGGCTGGCTGCGAGCACATCTGTATGCGCAGAGGACGTTCTGCAAGCCACGGTAAAAAGCAGCGGTTAGGGAAAATAATTTAAACACAAAATCCCAGAATCTTAATTTTTCACTCAAGCTTCTTCCTGAGTGCTCGGGGTGCGATTGACATTCATCACACACAGCAGCTGCCGTGGCTACTCTGAAAGCAGTGCGATGGGGATGCAGCCGTGCACACTGCGAGAGTTTCAATGTATTCGAGAGCCCTCACGCCAGAGCCGAAAGGGATTGCACAGGCGGTTTTCAATACCTGAATATCTGCACCTTTGAATGCCCCTCGTGACTGGCTAATTCCCAGGGGAAGCTGCGTGTTTCAGCCCAGTAATGCTTTTGGCTTAGAAAAAGAGAATGCAGAAGCCTCCTTCTCTTTTTCCCAAGCAAAACTCCTTTGGAAAGGGGACTTATTATTCAACAACAGCGGAAATGCTCAGCCAAACCTCAGCCTACAACAGCATCCCCCAGCAACCTGTGCTGCTGCCATGTCAGCACAAACCTGTGAGCTCAGCTTCCCTGACCTGCTGAAACGAGGCATCAGCTGCTGCACATCACAGCTGAGCTGCACCTGCCCCCACCACATGGAAAACACTCCTCTCCTGATCCCCTTGGAGGTTTTTTTGGGGGGTATTTTCCTTTTCCCGACAGAAATATCAGGTATTTGTACAGCCCTAGCACTTTTTCCTAAGCCAACTGCATCTGCAACTCTTGGAAGTTTTTACAGGTCAAAGACAAGGCAGTGAAATCCCTGGAGATCAACAGGGGGGATTCCTGTACAGCATTTAAATGCAATGACTGTTCAGAAGGAACATGAGAGAGCCTGAGGAGCAGCGTACAGGACACCACACTCCATGTGCTGCACTTTCTACACCTTACAGGAAGGCTGGGGAGGCCAGCAAAGCTCCCATACACAAACCAGAGATGTGGGGGAGAGGAACAAGGAGGGACAGGCAAAGGCAAGAAGGTATCAAGCACTGCAGTAGATGGCAAGAAAGCTGAGGTGGTGGGAGGATACCTTTAATTTATCATGTTGGGAAAAACAGGCTTGTGAACGTTTGGCACAAAAGGAAGGGGTAATTATATAAATATAATTATATAATAAAGGTATTCAGGGCAAATGCTGTATATTTATTTAAGCCAGAGAATCTACAAGCGTACCCCACGCTAAATAGCCCCAGAGGACTCCTCTAACTGCGGGACGCCTCAGTGGTCAGCTGCTTCCACCTGGCTCCCATACATTCCTCATGACTATTCTGGAAACAAAATCAGCAAAGGCTCGGTGCAGTCAGACATACTTCGAAAAAAAATAACTCCGCTTTTAAACGGTGTTGCTAGTGCAGCTTGATGAAATGCTAGCTATCCCCCCCCTCGCCCCACACACGCACACCACCTCCTGCCATCCATCCATTGGCTTGACAAAGCAGGTAGTCACACACACTCCACATGAATGCACCCGTGGCCAGGTTGCCTTGGAAACCTCCGCTGCTACCTAATATTGTTATAATTGTCAAGAAAATATAGGTTTTCTCCAATGACTCGCAGCATGCTTCCATTTTACATAAATGCAAGCTTTCCATCTGCATTTTTTTTCTAAAGGCTTGCTTTGCTTTCCCCACAGAAATTTGAGAGAAATTTCCTTCCTCGAAAAACTAAACTGTTGTTTAAACGTTAAAAATGCAATTGCATTAGTTGAGGGGGCTGTGCAGCAATTCCAGCTTCCCTGTATCTGTCAGGAGGGATTTCAACATTCAGGAAAAGGAGCTCTGCTGTCCTCTGAGCTCATTTTATTCTGTGCATGGCTCCAAGGCTAAAATTCAGCTCCAACAGAAAGGTCAGCCCAAGCGGCCCTACCTCACATCCTTGCTTAGGCTGCACGCTTGCTGGAACACCTTACACCTCTCAGTGGAGGGTCCAACATAACTAGCAGAAACCCTGAGTTTTATTATAGGACAACTACCAGCACATACCAAGTCTGTGACTGGATGTACTCACCCAACACGTAGTCTCGAGGGTGGCTCCGCAGAAGATCCTTATGTGCTTGCCCAAAGGAGGTCAGTAGATGCTATATAAAAGCTCTGGTGTGTCCCCAAACTCTTGGTACTGTGGTGCTGACAGATCCTAAATCCTGTGCTCCTTCAGCAGGCAGTATCCTGCAGCTACTTTTCCAGCCCAAGGACCAGCTTGTGGCAAATGGGAAGATCAAGTTCTTGCTGCCTGATGGAACAGTTTTGCCTAGAGAAGAGGCAGGCGAAAATAAGACACGCTAGTACACTACAAGCTGATAGACTCAATAAGAAATATTTGGACAAAGCACTTGAAAAAGGCACAGCCTAAAGCAGTAACCCCCAAACGAGCAACCTGAAACACTTGGTGGCGATTGAACAGAATGCCTTAAGCCAAGCTGAAATGAAACTTTGCTTGCGGAAGAAAAAAAGAAAAAGAAAAAAATAAACCATTTCCAGTTAGCTCCAGCTGAATGTTGTTCTTCTCCCAAATAACTGCAATACCTGATTTCACCCAGCTGTGATCCTGCAAATTTGAAGTTCCCTGGCCCCCACCAGGCAGCGTGGGGATTCCTGAGCAAGTCCTGGGGCTGGCTCAGCTGCAGCTGGGCCAGCTGATGGAGCACCCTCTCTTAGGATGGCTGCCCCAGCTGGGCAGCGAGCCCAGGTAGCAACTACTGCTGCAGAGCTGGAAAGCTCCTCGCCCTATCATCCTGCTGTTGGAAAAGGAGGGAACCCACCTTTAGCTGAAATCAAGCTGTGCAAGAGAGGGGCGTTTTAGTAAATCAAAAGCAATGTAAGCCTCTGACATACAACTTCAGATTGTCAAGTTAAAACTGCAGTAAATCAACTGTAGCAAGTCCAGAAACTATGACTTCCCCACGTACTTAGAGTTTCCGTCATGAGCCTGTGTAATACAGCTGTTCAGTAGTTCTGTTTACAGCCTCAAGCAAACCTCTTGAAACTGAACTGGCATTTTTACATGCAAAAGCACTGACGTGTATCTTAGGAAACAAAAAAGTTCTCAACAATTTGTTTCAATATCTTAAAAATTGTACCTGAACCTTTCTTGGGGAGACATGCTTTCAGCAAAAATGTCTGCTTTAGCCAAATGCAATGAAGCTTCTCAAGGCAATGCTAACTGCCATTTTTCCACATTCACCAGAGTTTAGGAGACACCATGGTTGCCTCAACTTGATCCAAACGGGCTGCAGACCCCTGTCTCCAAAAAGAACCAAAAGCCTACTTTTTCAATGCTCAGCCTGCGTATGTGGAGCTCTATTTTTCAAAAGACCTCAGGGCTTTTCAGCAGAGGTGGCGATACAGATGCTAGGCTTTGAAAAGAGCTAACAGCTCTGGGCGAAATATTCAGGTTCCAGCATTTCCGCTCTTCAGAACACAAAGATATTTATTTTGGCTTCCAGATTAGCGTTGGCAAATTTGGCAAGTCTCCCTCTAAAAACCTTAGTAGTGATCGAGCAGAGCTGCTGCAGAAGAAAATCATCTAAACTAGTGGATCTGCATTTGAGATCACAAGATATTTAGTGAAAAAAAAAATATATATATATATATAAAATGAACACAGTAAAGGTTAGTAACTCAGTAGGTGCCACCTAGTACTCATCCTTTCGGGATACCTTGTTATTTATTAAGGAGCCTACTGAAGACTTCAAACCCCAACACAAAATATCAATGCACAGACAATTGTTGCAAATGCAGCTACTCTCCAATACAGCGAACCCTGAATTTTTATTTTTTAATTTCTTGTGTAGTGGAAAATCAGAAAGCTTTATAGCCTTTATAGCAATCTCCGAGACTATCTGTGTTCTGTTACTAATTTGAAGTACTGATGACCTGGCTTCATACAACCTAAAAGAACTTATGAGAGTCAGGGCATTGCAGTTTCTCCTGCTGAAAATGTAAATGCTCGATTTATCAGTGAGGTTCTTTTATACTGCTTTGAGTTGCTGTATTGTTTAGGGGCACGACAGGATTTTTTTTTCCTTCAGGCCTTGCTCTCTGCTCATGTTCTTTACCTTTCTGATCAGAACAAAACGCTGGGCTGATGATACACAGCAGCAGGAAAATGTTCCAATGGACCAGCTGTTTTCTTAAAGGATATTTTTTTGCGAAATATGTCAGTTTAGATAGAAAAGAAACTGTCTGACATGAAATAATATACTGAATGCTTTATCACTGCTTTTTCTTGGTCTGAATTTCTCATTTCACTCCCACTTGTACATTCATCAGTTTGAGTCCTGCATCTCATAATATATATACAACGTATCTTTATTTATTGTTCCCCTTCAACCCCCTGGATTCCAATGAGGCAGTTTCACTAACCTCCATCTAAAAGCTACGTTTAGGAAGCAAAAGTAGCCAAACATCAACATCTGTAGTGAAAGGGCATATAGGAATTAGGGCTTTTGTCCTGACCAGTTTTAAATAGCTAGAGAAATGTCCTATTACACCCACAAATAGCAAGGTGAAGTTTATAACTGTACAAATACAAAGCACACATTAACTTTCCTCTGTGTAATACTCTCCCTCTCTCCTTTTTTTTGTAGTAAATGCTAGCAAGGTGCTAACCCAGGCTGGCTATGTGCTGCAGTGATTTGCGAAGAAAAGCAGCAGCCAGCTGCAGGAGGTTCTGCAGGGTGGGGTGCAGAAGAAGGCTTCATACTCAGCAGATGGCATGCACAGGTGCTGTGCCAGCCTACTGGGGCACTACCTGGTGTGCCCAAGGGATCACTTGCTTCGTTTGTTATCAAGCTGAGAATGAGAGACATTTTGTTTTATGATCCTTTCTCTCCTCTCTTTATGTGATTTTGCTTTTAGCCACCAGACAACAGCAGTGCTCTTCTCTAGAGTGCCAAAGATTCAGCAATAACAGGAGTCCAGGAGGAAAAAAAAAAAAAAAAAAAAAAAAAAAAAGAGGAATCTGTTATTTTTCTGTAACAACTGGTCAGCTCAAACCTGCAACCTGCCAGCCTCCTGTGATTGCTAATAGCTCTGTTTACTTGGAGCCAGACCACATTGGCGTATTTGGACCACAGACTGGGCTGGCATCATGTAAGTGTGTAAAGAAGCAGTATTTATCATTGTCATGATTTTGTTGCTTTCCCTCACACTTGTAAGAATTGATAACAAGTGACTCGGAGACAGCACAGCTGGCCTGCGAGATGTCTCTGCATGAGCAAAGGAATGGCTCTGTTCAGAGAACAGGAGCCAGTTATTCCTCTCAATCTATAAACAAGTGCCATGATAATGGAAAAACAGCACTTGCCCTTGCACCTTTTCCCTTTGTGTGGGCTCAGGGCTTTGCCTTTCCATACGCTCCCTGGGGCAGATCTGGGGGAAGTGATCACGACAGTATGATTTGAATGGCAGAGAAGTCCTGTGTCCCATCCCGTCCCCCCAAATCTGTACATCTCGACTGTCCTGAGCGAGGGCAGAGAAGAAGGCTGGACATTTATCCTACCAACACAGCAGCCAACATGTAAGGCTCTACTATCTGCAGTCAAGTGGTTGCAGAAAAGTCTCACTTTGAAAATGAGGAATAAACCAAGTGATACTTACTAATAAGGACACTTGATACAAAAAATCCTTACAGGTTTCTTGACTGAGTCTGATGTGAATTTTACTTATGCCGTAATTGACATCCATCACCCTCAGGTTGAATATGTGGACAAATAAATAAACAACCCTCTTCTCCTTCCTTTTGTGGTTCAACCAACGTAGCATTTTTCCCTCCCATTTTATTCAGGTGTAACATAGGACACCAACAAAACCACCCTCTACTCAAATCCAGCTCAGCAAGAGTAAATCTTTTCTCCTGGGAAGCTTTGCAGCAAAGCAATAGAGAATTTCACTGCAAGTCTAAGGTAAATTGACTCAAGCTGCCTCGGAGACACTTACCTAAATCACCCTTCTTGTAGTGCAGGCACAACCATCCTTCATTTTCACAAGCACTAAAAATAAAACAGAACCATTGAATTCATTTCTTCCCAAATAAAGAGATGTTGGAAAGCAAACTCAAGTTAACCACTTGAAAAATACTTTTGTAGTGTTGTAATTCAAAATAACAAGGAAAATAAAAAGGAAAAGAAAAGGAAAAAAAAAAAAAGAAAGAAAGAAAAGAAAGATTTAATATTAAATTTCATTGGCCAATAATCTGATAATCAGTCGATTGAAGTTCTTTGTGAATAGTACCCTCCTACATAATGGCAGCCCACATACATTACCTTGACACTCTGCAGTAAGTGGGTCTTTGCCCTCTCATTACAAAATAAAACATATAGTATTTTAATGTAAAGGATAATTTCAGGTTTGATAACATCAGGCAGTTAGTAGCTACATTCAAATACTACAACAGTATCATTCAGGTTTCCTCTCTTGAAAAAAAAGAAATCTTTTTGTCACGCAAGGCAATATAAGTTGTTTCAATGCTTTTGTGAGAAAAATGATACAGACATTAAGTCAGAGGCATGAAAGATTACTTGTGTTCAACTTTAAAACCAGGCACATCCAAAATATTCTCTTTCAATTTGCATCTCTTTTGATCCACTAGACTTTGGCTGAGACAAGAGAGGAAATTAAGTCAAAGACAGATTCCCTTCCAATTACAATCTAGTAGGGACAGGAGGATTAATCTTCTGCCCTGCTCTGTCCAGGCTGTGCGCCCTGTGACTGCTGGGTGCCGTGCTGTGAGGTGATGAATTGCACCCACAGACTCACGGGGAGAGGGTGGCCCTCAAGGTGACAGTGCTGATCGTGCCTGCTGCGTGCATGTCCCCAGGGGTGAATTCCTCTGGGGCATCACCCTGCTTTTGCTCAAAAGCCCCCACCCCTGGCAAGCAGACATGGAGAAGATATGCCCAGATATTTGGGGTTTCGCTTTGCACTTTGCTGAAGGGGTCATCAAGGAGGGGGGAAAAGGAGCTTCTGCAAACATATCCGTTTTGAGTGGGAACTTCTGGTGCATCTGCCATTGCCAGCAGGCTGTGGGGTGAGGAGCTCTGAGCCTTCCCTTCATCCTCCCCCAGCATCCAGGCTCAGTGCATCACTTACTATCAGCATTATTAGCTGATTTTGGATGGTAGGACTCGAAGTTAGGGGTGGTTTATCAACGGAGACCTCTCCACAGAGTGTGACACACTACATCCCACCCTCCTCTTTGCAAAAAAAAAAACAACAAAAAAAACTATTGTCTTCTGCTGAAGCCAAGAAGGGGTTAAGCTGCCTGTGCAGCTGATACATGGTAGGATTTAAAACTGTCAGCAGTAAAGCCCACATCATTCATATGTGTATGTACATTAGGGTTTAAATATGGATGCCAAAAATGAAAATGCAGCTTACTGAAGAAAGGAAGAACATATTTCCTAATATAGATCAATTTTCCCATTTCTGGAAGAAAACGGGTGAATTAGCAGCACCTGCAAAGGCAGAAAAACAAGAAAAGTAAAAGAATCATGGATAATTAATACTCTGAAGGCAAAGACATCTTTTATGGAAAAACATAATGGGCCAGAAATTCAGCTGCTGTATATTAGCTGATTTACATCAGCTGAGGAATGTAGTTCAGTATGATTTAACAGTTTTCTTATGTTACCTGGGAGATACGGGATTCAAAATATATAGAGAGCTTAACATGCATTGTCTGTCATGTTTGGTTGATGAATAAATTCAGATATTGTTACTATTATTTAATATAGAGAGTCATTACACAGTACATTAGAATACAACAAAACATTAAATGCAGCAAAGCATTACTTAAGCATAATCTCTTAAAACCAAAGCAAATGAAGCAAATCAATTTTAAAGGTCATTAAGGGTAGCTGAAGTCATAAGATTGAAATTACCACATTATCTCGGGTTCCAGGCTGCTCCTAGGACAGTCAGTGGACAGGGCAGAGATAGAGGCAGCCCTTCCTTTTTTTCTCTCACAGGACACCCTGCACCTCTCTGCTGGGGTGAGCAGATCCCATTATGTTCTTACTCTTAAGCTGGAATGGGACGGGAAGTTTCTGGCCCTGGCTTTCTAAAGGCATGAGTTTGCGTGGTTGCACTATGAATGTCTGAGGCAGAGATCTCCAGGAGGACTCCCAGGAGGCTGTGAAAACTGAGGGTAAGCAGAAGGTTCTTGCGGTCCCTCATGACGTGCATCCTGACAGGTAGCTGAGCAGAGCAGGGCAGCTCAGAGTGAGCCTCAAACCATGCTGTTGCCAGCCTGGGCAACCATTAGCAGATGACATAGGGATGGGCTCATGGACAGGGAGCTGAAGATGAGCGAGAAAGGAGGCCAGGTTGATGAGGGCAAACTGGAACAAGTGGGTGGAGGAGAGTAGGAGGTAGTGGAGAGAATCCCCTTCAGCACTGAGAAGCATTAAGAGCTAGATTTCTGCAAATAAAGAAAATAAGGGATGTTGGGGGTAACTGAAACATTCTCCCCAGTTGCATTTTCCTTGGCAGGACAGTGGCCTGCAAGAGAGGCAGCTGCAAGTTGGCCAAATTTCCTTGGAGTACTCAATGTTGCCTTCAGGGTAATGTTTCCCCAGAGCCAGGGTGGCAGCTGGGGAATTAGGGTCCAACCTTAACGCCGCTTCTTCCAAGAGCAGGAATCAAAGCACCCTTTTGCAAAACAGCAACAGATCCAAAGCCTGCATCCCACATCACAAAGATCACTGCGGGAAAGGAAAACACTACGAAATGTAAAGCGCATCCCAGACGACCTTACCAATGCGGGTGATATAATCCCCCTGTAAATGAGTTCTCCCAGTGTGAAATATACAGCTGCCAAAACAATTCTTCTCACTAAAAGGACTGTTATTTTTTTATTGACTAAATGGCTAAAATAAAGGATACATGTGCTGTCTTTTGCATCAAGCACAGATACAAAGGAGCACAGGCTATTGAACAAGGGCCATGTTCTGCCCTGCGATGTGGAAGCTTGACGCAGCTTTTTAAAGGAGGGATTGCTGCAGATTTAAAAGGACCATCAATTGCCAGTTTGTTTTGCAAGCAAACTTTTCCCCATTAACTGCTGCACATACAGCTGCTCCCTTCAAAAAGCCAGCAATGACTGCTTCTGTAGGAGTCCATGCTTTAGAGCAACATCATTAGGAAAATGCACATCTTGAAATTTTCCCACTGTGCTCAGGCACAAGTCCTTTTCTCTACCTCCCCTTCACAGAAGGGCCATGTTCTAAAAGCAGAAGAAAACACACCTGAACTGTGTAGACCAATCTGTCAAGGGGAACGCAACCGAACACAAAAATTTCATTAAATGCTGGGGAACAGAAGAGCATTTGGCTGAGCATTCAGTATAAACTGCTTTGATTTCCTACATTTGCTTGATGGCTAGGAGGAAGCCATGATAAATAAAAGGTTCAGCTTTAGTTCAGTAAAATCGATGACTAAAATCCTCATTTTATGGCTCAGACTGCAAACTAAAAATGTGGTTAATACCTGCTGACTCCTGCCTGTACACGCTCTCAGTAGCTCACAGTCGTTTGCCGTGTGGCATCTTAAGGCCACCACTCCTGCAGCGTCCTGTGGGCTGGACTTCTCCCCTTGGTGAAGATGGCCTAGAACAATGAACTCCTT
Source organism: Oxyura jamaicensis (assembly GCF_011077185.1). Lineage (NCBI taxonomy): Eukaryota > Metazoa > Chordata > Aves > Anseriformes > Anatidae > Oxyura > Oxyura jamaicensis. The sequence continues at coordinate 742,981 of NW_023303850.1, read as the reverse complement.
GGACTAAGTGCTTACCTCTGTGAAGACCGTGGTGGTAGTCTCAGAAAATGTTCTGGGCACTTCACTGCAGTGAGAATCAGGAAGACTGAAAAAGATAGGATGGGCTGGCAAAGAAATTCCTTATAGCGCAGGAGAGAATAGGATTGTGTCTACACCTGCAATAGGCATTGGACCTAGCTTTACATAGCTTACTGCAGAAGTACAGCTTTCCTAGCAATGATTTCCACGTCTTTCAGAACCCTTTGGAATGTAATGGAAAAGGACCTTCTGCCAGGCTTGAAAGCTAAGATTAAAACATGGGCCATTGGTAGACAGAAAACATTTGTGTATGCCTGGATCACAGACGAATTTCTGCAGTGGAACTTTCTTGTAGCGCAGTAGGACGTAGATACACATTTTTTCCTAGGATAATACAGGCACTTCCCAATGCAAACCACAGCAGGTTCCCTCTTCCCACGGGCATTTGACAAACAGCATCTTTGACAGGTGGAAATTTCTTCAAAGGGAGAACTGAATCCCAACCTTTTGAGCACACCCCAAACAGAGCAACACCTACAGGTGCTGAGCACGTTGTCCAGCCAAGTGAGGCTCATGTACATCACAGACTTCAACGCACACACAAGTATACCAGTATGTACACAATTTACTAAAATCAATGTATCCAAATGATCAAATTTTCCTGCTTTCTGAGCTGAATTCTCAAGTTCCAGTTGAATCTGGGAAAGACACAGGGAGATCAGGCCATAGGAAGAAGAAGTGGACTTCTAATTACCTTACACAGTGGCGTCAAAGGTTCCGGGGGGAGGCTAAACAGTCACCTGCCTGCCTCTCTCCCCAGTAAGTGTGCCAAATCGTGATACGAACAGTGGCTGGAATATGATGCCAGTGCACACACTCATTGTGGATTACAGCAGATTTAAAAAGCCCAGGAGCTACCTCAGACCTAATTCCCCCACAAAGGGTAGCGCCTGCCTTAGCTGGCAAGAAAAGCTGAATGCAAAAATAATTAGAGATAACATAAAATGGCTTCTCCCTGTGAACAGCAGGAAAACATGCACAGCAAGTAGAGCTGCATGACTAATTGATTCGGGGGGGTTGCTGGCAGTCTGAAAATCAAACACACCCAACAGGTTGGTTTTTTGAGTTCAACAGAGTTAATGTAACTCGCTACCCAACGAGCTCCACTCTGTGGCTTCCCCAAGGTCTAATACAGCATGAACTTGGAAGTCCTCCCTTCAACAATGTATTTCTTTTCTATCTGGACACTCATTTTCACAAAATTCACAGAAGCACCTTTAAGACTTCAAGGTTGCACCCATACAGTGAGTAATGAAGTGTATAATTAAGGGGGGACAGACAGACACATACATGTACATAAATGTGGGACAAGATGGGGCACAAGAAGTGCCAGTTCATCTCTGTACAATGAGTATATTTTTATACAGTCCTCATTGGTACCAGGAGGCAAAACTGAATCACTACATTTCCAGACTCATATTTTAAGCTTGCATGCCCCAAACCTCCAAACATTTGAGCACCAAAACTCTTTCCATCCATACATACATCTCTTGCAGTAAGGGTTAAATCCCTTTGAGGAAAAAATTATCTTGACTCTGTCCTGTTGCATCACCTCTGTATCTCCTAAACAGAATTGCTTTTTCCTTGAAGGAATAAATGAGAGGGTTAGGGTAACAGGGGAAAAAAGGTTATCCTTTGCATCTAAGCTTGCAACAAAGCATGACTGATCAAACACCGGGTCCCACCCTTTCTGAACACAGTAACTGTGGACACTAGCAGACAACAGCTGATTGTCTCAATGCATTTTGGGAAAGTTGCCCAAATACCGTGCTGTTCTGGTGGTCTAGTGGTCACAGAAAAAAGTAATAATAATAATAATAATATATATATATATATATATAACCTTTTTCATAAGAGGTACAGAGATGGGAAACGTGACTTCTTTATTTTTTTCCCTGGAAGCACTATGAAACAGGCTTTCTGTTTATTTATCAGTTTACAAGTGGAACCCCTTCCTAAAACAGCTGATCACTCCAGTTACTACGACATCTGTCATAATAGCAAGTTTTCATGGTGAGATGATATTATTACAAGAGCTGCTTAGACAGAGAGGGGCTTACAGACACAAACATATAACATGTCATTACTTGCTCGTTACAAGAGAAAGCTGTTGCACAGAGACTGGTGTTCAGCCACCCTCCTCCAAGGTGAAACTTGTTAAAAAAAAAAAAAAAAAAAAAAAAAAAAAAAAAATGAAGAACACACAAAAGCCCCTTGTTTGGGACAACTGTTCAAAGATGATGAGATATCACCAGTTCTGTAAGCTACAACACTGATATTTCCAGAGAGAATGCAGACTTTATATGATTTTTTATGGTAGCCATTTCTTTTCTCCCTGCTATACAAATTTCTAGTGTCTAATCCAACCACAGTTTAATGTAAGGATGAATTACCTTCTTCCTTGGAACAAAAGAACTTGGGCCAAAAAAATCAATACCCTGAATGCTCTCTGTGTCTGTGCTTTGAAGAAGAGTATCACTTTTATCTCAGTAAGACACAAACACACACAAGTATCTTCTATTTTGTGATGAACTTTGCAGAGAGACAGAACAACATGTTCTTCCCTTCCTAGGGACATGCATGACATTTATTCCTCATTTCTGGGCCTGGCAAAGAACTCAAGCAGCCTCTTCACAGAAATGAACCATTACAGCTATGACGGCTCAGTCCATGACCATGGAATGGCACAACCTCTGACCATGTTCGAGAGCACAGCTAAAGGCATGTGGATAAGATACGCTTTTTAACAAGAGTAGCAAAAACATAAGTTAGCTATTGGATTTTACACATGCAAAGGGTTTTTTTTTTCAAATAAATTCAGCCCAAGAAAAAAAAAAATGTCACTGCCCTTAGGAGGGCTGAAAAGAAAGGCTGAATGGGGAGGAAAAAAGGCTGGTGACAAGGGATCTTGAGACACTGCACAGCTGCTGAATTTTCTTTACTTGCAGTGTGAAATGTCATAATGCAAGTGGGAGCCACATTCAGCCATCAATATTCATAAATCCCCAAAACTACCAACTTGCTTTTGAGAGCAGATTTTTGTATACAGTGCAACTCCAGCAGACTGAAAGAAAAGCTCGATACCAAACTAATGAAAAATGAGATGAAGTTAATACACTGTAAGCCCTGGTAAAATCTGTTTATCCTATTTATTCATTGCCTTGTTGATCTGGAACCTTTAAAGAAGAAATCCGGCCTCTTCACAATTATTGCTTAATTAATCCTCAAAAGGTCTATGAATAATGAGACAAAAATAACATCACCCATTGTAGAAAGAAGGAATATAAATAGAGATGAAATATTTTGTCTGAAGCAGTACTTGTAGAACTAATATCCCCACTTCTCCTTTAGCAAATGTAACAAATCTGTTCCTTAAGAAATGAAAAGGCTGCAAGCATAAACAAGCCGATCATATTCTACCCTGAGATAAAAAGTACTGTTGTTTATGCGGAAATACCTTCGCTTTTAGCAGCTGCTTGTCATCTCCCATGGCCAGGCCATAGCCTGGGCAGTGATATACTGAGATGAAGCTCAGCGTCTCCTTGTTTATGGAAGTTACTCAATGCAGGATCTGTCCTCTTCTTGTGTAGTACTGAATTCATCATTCTCATACATTTGCCCAGCAAGGCAACACTTTAATGCCTGTTTCAAAACGAGGAAACATAAACAAAGAGTGATTAAGTGTTCCTGCCATTACTGCAGGAAAAAAGTCATGCAGAAGAGGTATTGAGGAAACAGATCTCATTTCACCAGCTTACTAGAAAGAAAAATAAAATAAAAATGAACTCACCAGTTCTCTAGGTGAAACTTTTAGGTGAAAATTTTCTAGAAGAGCACTTGGACAGTAATAACAAAATCAAAAATTGGGGCTTGAATGAATGACCCTACAGCTGAAACACGGTAGTGTCCAGCTAATGCTACATCCTGTCTCGGCTTGGCTTCATACACTTTTATGTGGTGCGAGTCTTGGTCTGGAAAAATCTCATTTACACACATCACATACTAACTCCTGCAAATGGAGCCTGGAGGACTGACGTTACAGCCAGGAATTGCTATAAAACTTACTAGAGATTCCCAAAGCAAAGCAGGCAGTCTCAGGTTGGCAAAAATGTGTCTTTGTGCTTGAAAGGAAAGAGTCTATTGCAGCAGTCATCAGGACACTTAATTTCTTTGCTTGCAAAAATACATTGCCTCCTTTCAGGAAAGATCCCAAGCTGTCAGTGCTGATTGAAGTTTTGAAGTAACCCCCTTGTTCTGGACTAAGAATAAGCCCATATAGTACAGGCTACACACACGTGAGAAAGAGAAGTGAAATTTGCTGTAACCTTCTGAAGAACGTGGTGATATATTTACCTAGGAATTCTCCATCAGTGCTCTTCCTCTGCCTTGTCTAACATCATCACACATCTGAACTCTTGTAAGGCTACCATGAAGTGAAGTAGAGCGATCCCTAGTGAGAAAAGAATATGCGGGGAAAAAAATAATAATAATAAAAAAATAATAATAATAATAATAAAAAAAAAACAGGGAAGAAGGAAAGACCTCCATGGCAAAAGACAGGGGTCAAACCACCAAATTGTTCTGGAGATGGAGTACTTCATCTCTGTGAGACAACAGGCAGTGGGCATTACCCAGCTAGCTAGGACACAAACTTTAGCTCTTCTCAGCCTTTATTTTCCTAGAAAAGCAAATAGTCCAGCACATTTCTGTGCGTTCAACAGAAGAGTGCTGTTCACACAGGACATGCCAGTGGAAAAGCTCCCATGTTGCTGAATTAACACATACCACAAATACATGTATACATATATATATGCATATATATATTTTATTTCCCCACAAGACAAGGCTGTATGAACTGCAAAAAGGAACAGAGAGCCAGCAAGGTTTCCACCCAGGGCACCATGGCAGTACCATGGCACAACACACCTCTTTGTGTGGATGCACAATTCAGTGGCCACTCAGATGGACTACACAACTGGCTAACGTGTTTATATCCAGAGGGAGGAACTGAACTGCTTTGCTGCTAAAGATCCCCACATTTGAAGCCTACTCCACAGACCAGTGAGAATCACCCAAGTAAACTCCCAGTACACAGTATACCAAGCACTGAGAGCTGGATTAGGTGATTTCAGGTGAGAGCTCAGAATTAGCTCAAAACAAAACAAACAAACAAACAAAAACAAACAAAAATTTTTGACTATGCTTCCTGATTTACTTCTCCATCTTTCTGAAGCAAGTCTCTTCCAGAAACAACAGATGTGCTATCTACTGCTGGGGGCTCAAATCTGCATCCAAGCCAAGAGCAAAGATCTCAGGAGTCAGAATATCTGCCAGGTATGATCAGACAGGCCCCAGAAACACTGCCTCTGCTTACAGCTGCCTGTGCAATAGCTTACACAACTCAGGCGCTGCCACTCTCTATAAACCAAATGCCCTGACCACACACATGCCCTGAGTACTCAGGAAAGCTGGCCAGCTGCCAAAAAAGCTGTCAGTGTGACAACACACTGTTTAGTTGTACAGTCACAGAATCACAGAATACACCAACTGGGGAGCAACCCACAAGGATCAGCGAGTCCAACTCCTGGCTCCACACAGTTCTACCCAAAAGTTCAGGCCTATGACTAAGAGCACAGTCCAAACGCTCCTTGAACTCCAACAGGCTCGGTGCCGTGACTGCGTCCCTGGGGAGCCTGTTCCAGTGTGCAACAGCCCTCTCAGTGAGGAACCTCTTCCTGATAGCCAGCCTGAACCTCCCCTGTCACAGCCTGACACCATTCCCTCGGGTCCTGTCACTGCTCACTACAGAGAACAGATCGGCGCCTGCCCTCTGCTCCCCCTTGTGAGGAAGCTGCAGGCCGCCATGAGGCCTCCCCTCAGCCTCCTCTTCTCCAGGCTGAACAGGCCCAGTGACCTCAGCCACTCCTCGTACAACTTCCCCTCCAGTCCCTTCACCATCTTTGTAGCCCTTCTCTGGACCCTCTCCAGCAGTTTCATGTCCTTTCTGTACTGTGGTGCCCAGACCTGCACACAGTGCTCGAGGTGAGGCCGCACCAGCGCAGGGCAGAGCGGGACAATCCCTTCCCTCGACCGACTAGCGATGCCGTGCTGGATGCACCCCAGGGTGGGGTTGGCCCTCCTGGCTGCCAGGGCACACTGCTGGCTCGTGGTCAGCTTGCTGTCAACCACAGCCCCCAGATCCCTCTCTGCGGGGCTGCTCTCCAGCGTCTCGTCGCCCAGTCTGTACGTGTAGTGAGGGTTGCCCCGTCCCCGGTGCAGGACCCGGCACTTGCTCTTGTTAAACTTCATGTGGTTGGTGATCGGCCAGCTCTCCAATCTGCCCAGAGCTCTCTGCAAGGCCTTTCCACCCTCAACAGAGTCAACAGCTCCTCCCAGTTTGCTATCATCAGCAAATCGGCTCAGAACTCCTAGTCCTACATCCAAATCCTTTATAAAAACGTTAAAGAGAACTGGCCCTCAAATGGAGCCTTGGGGGACCCCACTGGTGACCGGACGCCAGCCTGATGCGGCCCCATTTACCACAGCCCTTTGAGCCCTACCCGTCAGCCAGTTATTCACCCATCGTATGATGGTTTTGTCCAGTTGGATGCTGGACATTTGGTCCAGTAGGATCCTATGGGAAACTGTGTCAAAAGCTTTTCTGAAATCCAAAAAGATCACATCGGCTGGCTTCCCTTGATCAGCTAGACGGGTGATCTTATCATAAAAGGAAATCAAATTTGTTTAACAGGACCTGCCCCTTGTGAACCCCTGCTGGCTGGGACCAATGACACCAAAGAAGACAGAAAAGCAGTTTTACTGGTTGTTGGTTTTTATTATTGTCCTTCTTGTTGTTCTTGTTGCAATGTATTTTTTATTTATTATTTTTCTGATGATTGTTCTATCACTTTGTTGCCCCGGCTTGGGAAGAGCTGGTACCCAAGCATCTTGAAGGGCCTTTATGCTGCACTGCTGTGCTTCTTCCAGGCAGGCCTGAAGACTTCTGCTTCTTCCGAGGAGCAGCTGTCTGCGTCACCGTTTTGAGGCATCTGCTGCTCTTCTCTGTGCACCGCCATGCAGGGCACGGCTTCGTCTTCAGGCACCTCTTGGGCAGCCTTCTCGTCCTGGGGCCGAGACACCCCCTGCCCAGCGTGGCCTTCGCAAGGGTTCTCCTGTGGCCCCGGGGCAGCAGCCCAAACGAAGGCGAGTGCGCTCTTGCCCAGTGCTTGGCGCTCCGTGCAGAAGAGATGATACCTCTGCAGGAGAGGCAGGGATGGGGGAAGGGAGGGGGCAAGGGGGGGGAAGAGGCCATCGTGCAGGCAAGCCTGCGTGATGGTGAATGGATGGCCTCTCCCCCCTATCTGCAGAGGCAGGGCCGGGAATAGGGAGCAGTCCCGGCGGTTCTGCGAAGACGGTGGCGTGGTCTCGCTGGTGGGAGCCCTGGCACGATGACGCTGTGCCATGTCAGATAGGATGGAGGTGGATCCACCTCCATCAGCTCTTCCTCCGCAGGTGGATCCACCTCCATGGGCTCCACACCATCCGCCGCGGCTGCTCCGCCTCGGCCAGCGCTCCTCCGCCTCCACTTCTTCACTGGTTCAGCAAACCACTTGCTCCCACGAAGAGGTGGGCAGCTCTCATCCCAGGGTCTCTTCATCCCAGCCATGGCTGGGTCTCGCTAGAGCACCTTAGAGATGAGTGAGTGGGGGTCCAGGCGCAGGGGCTTTTATAGCCCCCAGGACAAAGGGGGGCAGGCAGATCCCACAGTGACATCAGGAGGCCTCGGTGATGGCCGCTGTGATGGCGTGCCATGCCCCACGCCCAACATGTTTTGGGACGGTTGGGGGTCTTCCATTTCCCCCAGCCTCTCACAGACGTGGCTCCCTGCAAGAGGTGCAGCCCCCCGTGCTTGACAGGAGCTGGGATGGGGCGAAGCATGCAGATATCCCACCTGTGGGAAAGGGTGGCGCGGCCGGCTTGTGCTAGGTCTGCCAGCAGTCGAGCAAAGCCTTGCTGGTGTTCGAGTGGTGTGCCAGCCCTTCCTTGCCGTCCCCAGCACCTGCCCCTGCCCTTGGAGCATGAGGAGGTGCCATCCCTTGTGCCCCCAGCCCCAAGGGGTGTCTGGGTCTGAGGACGGGAAGGCTGCCCAGCGGGTGCTTGAAGATGAAGCCGCAACACGAACAACAACAAGGCCAATGATGATAATAAACAACAGCCAGTAACAGTGCTTTCCTCTCTGCTTTGGGGTCATCGGTCCCAGCCAACCGGGGTTCACGAGACCTGTAGGCTTCTGCTTCTTCCGAGGAGCAGCTGTCTGCGTCACCCTTTTGAGGGACCTGCTGCTGCTCTCTGTGCACCGCCATGCAGCTCTGCAGAAGAAAGAGCCCCAGGCTCACACGTTTCCTTTCCCACTACTGGCTTCTTAGCTCTGCCCGCACGTGCCCTGCCTCCAGTCCTGCAGCAAGGCTGCTGGTGGCACAAAGCTGGGAGGAGCGGCTGATCCACCACAAGGCTGTGCTGCCATGCAGAGAGACCTGGACAGGCTGGAGAGCTGGGCAGAGAGGAACCTCACGGAGCTCAACAGAGGCAAATGCAGGGTCCTGCACCTAGGGAGGAATTACGCCATGCGCCAGGGCAGGTGGGGAGCTGGCCTGCTTGAAAGCAGCCCTGTGGAGATGGACCTGGGAGTCCTGGTGGACAAAAGGTTAACCATGAGCCGTTCCTGGGGAGCCTGTTCCAGTGCGCGACAGCCCTCTCAGTGAGGAACCTCTTCCTGATAGCCAGCCTGAACCTCCCCTGTCACAGCCTGACACCATTCCCTCGGGTCCTGTCACTGCTCACTACAGAGAACAGATCGGCGCCTGCCCTCTGCTCCCCCTTGTGAGGAAGCTGCAGGCCGCCATGAGGTCTCCCCTCAGCCTCCTCTTCTCCAGGCTGAACAGGCCCAGTGACCTCAGTTGCTCCTCGTACAACTTCCCCTCTAGGCCCTTCACCATCTTTGTAGCCCTAAGCCCTTTTTAGTTGATTTCTTTGACACAAGGTTGTGGGTCCTCATGAATACAGGTGTTCTTCAGCTGTACCTTCTGCTTTAGTTCCTATTGCCTCCTAGTTTTCAGAGGGTGAGTTCTCCCCCTTTATAGGCTGAATTGTCCCAGTGCCCCATCAGAGCAAAGGGCTGCCCCGCGGTTCTCTGCCTCCACAGTCAAAGTGGTACAAATGCCAGAGTGGGAGAACATTCCTTATTCTGAGATAAAAATAACAGACAGTGTACAGACTGAAGACAAAATAAGACATGAACCACATCTGCCTTCTTAATGCTGGTCATCTTGTAGTGAAAAACAAAGCCAGCAGTTTTTTGTTTTTTTTTTTTTTTTCTTTTCTTTTCCTCCTGCATTGGTACATTTCCCTTTTTAAGTAATCCCTGCTCTCTCTCTTCATGAACTCACATTTCCTCTCCCTCTGAACAGAAGGGCTTTAAGGATTTTAATTCAGCAAGAGAAGAAAGGTTGCAATCATTAAAAACCCACCCACAAAGAGCCAAACACCCAGGATCACTCTTCTTAAGCCTGGCATGTAGAAGTGAGTCTGTCTCTCATGAAGCAACTGAAGGTTTCAGCCATATTCCCTTCAGACTATTGACAAAAGCAAACCCGGGGGGATCAGGCTGTCAAACAAAAAGGCCACTCTTTCAACCCAGATATTTAAACCAGATAAAAAATAAACATTGAGCCTGGCTGAATGCTTTCAGGGCTTTAAGACAAGTAATGACCATGCTGTCTGGCATTAAACTATGCGACACAATGAAGAGTCAGAGGCCTAAGCAGATTTGCAACCAGGGGCAGTACGGATTAAAATGTAAAGGTAATTCAGTCCCAAAACATCCAACTCCAGCACCCTTGGTTGGAGAGGAAAGGACGGAGCACACTATGCCCTGCAGTTAAAGTGAAGCAGCTTTTGTGTGCTACAGGCTGCAGCCAGGGATCCATGAGCTGGACAGGATCTCCTTAGGAGCAGTGCTTTAGGGCTCAGGTGCCAGAGTCTGTGAACACCATACCGAGTCTGTCACGTTCTCTGCAGCTGGAATTGCTGATATTCCTGTGATGAAAAGCTAAGCAAATACCAAAGTGATTAAATGAGTTGCCCCATAGGAGAAGACTTTCAAAGAGACGTCAAGTGGGAACACAAGACAGCACGTGCCTTACCCTGGGGCTGCTTCCCCCAGTCTTAGCAGCACCTTTTAGGTCAGTATTTTCTTCTTCTCTTGGTGCCTGTGACACATTCAACCCCAGAAAGTTCCTAACATTTTGTAGAGAAGTGTGCAGGAGAGAAGTGCTCTTGGTCTATCCCTTTTTTGGGCCAGTCTGTCTTGTTCTCCCAGTTGCCCTTAGACTTCCTCCATCTCTTGTCATCCTCCAGAACTTTGTGTTCCAACACAGCCCTTCCCATTACAGCCAGAACACTGCATTGGCAGATGATAAATGAAGATAACTAACTGTCCTGCTGGAATACAGGAAGCTCAGGTACGTTTTCCCCCATAAAGAGTGAACTTTTTATGACTGAGCTCAGCGTAAATTAGGTGTTTCTTACCATCTGCCTTAAACACCACCCAAGTGCAGAATTAGCGAAGAAATGTAGGTTGGACTATATGATCATAAGAGGTCTTTTCCAGCCTGAATGATTCTATGATTAAACCAGTTTCTTTCCAGACAGCTGAGCAATTCAAGTCCAGACCTGACACTGTTGAACAGTATCCAAGCAAGCAGCAACACTCAGACTAGTCAATAAAAAGTACTGCTAACAGTTGCTCTTCTCCCCCAAGCCAAGTGGTGCCACATTGCTGCCGAACATGTATTTTGCAGCCTAGGATTATCTCAATAAAACACACACATTTCTCAATTAAGAAATGCAGTCCCCGGCAAGGCTTAGCACAGATCTCATGGAGATGTGTTCCACTGGTATGAGCTCATTGCTGGGCAGGTCTTGTATGAAGCCAATTGCTACACCCAGCTGTGTCTCAGTGCCCCCAAACCAAAACTCAAATACTCGACTAATTAGTAGTACACTAGTGCTTTTCTACATCCCCTGCAACCAGCAGGATAAAAAATAAATAAGTTGTTAGCCTCTCCTAAAGGCTTCCAGACTATTTATTTATAGACTCATTTATAGGTGCCCTTCACAGAAGCATCTGACCTTTTCATAATGATTACTGAACCTCTCCCATAAAGTCTGTGCATAATGAGACAGCATTGTAGTGCCCATTTTAAAGAGATGAGAACATGGACTGAAAGCAAGTAAATGAAATAATCTGGTTGCAGAAGCAATCTGCTCCACAGACACGTGCCAAACAGAGATGCTATTGCTCTATCACATCTTCTTTAAAGAAGGCCCAGACTGCTCTGCTGCTGCTGGAAGGACTTTGCAAGAGTGGAGCAGCTACGGGTTGGTATTGGACCCAGAAACATCAAGAATAAAGGTGCTCACAGTCAACACATCCCTCCAGACACCTGCAGCATCTGATCATTTCTACATGGACCTGTGAGTGACAGAACCACCACGTTTTGAGGGTGGCTTTCCTTCTGGTCTCCTAAGCTGCTGTTGGTGCATGTCTCAAGGTGGCCAATGATTTCATCACAGGAGTGGCCAATGATTTCCTCTGCCTGGAAATTAAGGCATGTTGGAGTGTTAGAGTAAAACTTAATCTCAGCCCTTCAGGCTACCCTCTCGAGCAGCCCCTGCCTCTACATCGCTAGCAGGAGCCCAGAAGGATTACTCTTGCCATGTAAGCACCACTTCTGATCAACACAAGTATCATTTAGATTTCAAGATAAATACTGTGCTTGAAATTCTGAATTTCAGTGATTTGGGTCAAATAAGTTCTTTCAACACACTGGGCTTTTGATTCTTTCAACTAGGACAACCAGAATTTTTTAATTACTTTTTTTCCTTATTTCACCCATTAAAAAAAAAAAAAAAAAAAAAAAAAAAAAAAAAAGAAAAAGGTATTCACACCATTCTGTTCTACATTAAGGTTTTGTGCTAATTGTATTAATGAACTATGTAGGAACTGGGATTTCCATCCCAAACAGTTAAAATACTACAGCATTAAACCAAATCATTAATTGAAATGACCCCAAAGGGGATCACTATACCAGTCACTCTAGACATCTGTACCACATTAACTAAGCCAAATTTTCAGGTTGCAGCTCAAAAGCTACACAGAGGACACAGCCCTCACCTTACATTTCAGCAGGGCTTCAGCAAGGGAAACAGCACCATCATATTGTGTTAGATTATATGGCTACTTCTTTAAAGCACTGCAGTTCAGAGGTTACCATGCTGTAAAGTATTTGTTTTTATTGCCTTCCTCTTTAGATACTTTGAAGAAAGATAAGGGTAAGAGAGGGACACATATAAAGCAATTTTATTGTCTGTGTACCCACCAGGTTACAGAAAGATTCAGTGCTTGCTTTTCAGCTTCTTTATTATTTTTTTTAATAAGAAAAACCTTGCAGGATACACGGAAGCTGTTAAGATTATTTGTTCAATTGACATGATGGCTCTTAGGCTAGTTTCTAGTTTTAAACTACCATTTTGGCAAATAAAGATTAGACTGTTTCCAGACCAAGGTGGACATGCTAAGCCCCTTGCAATGCCTGCAGAAATTATGTGAAATGAAGGAACTAATGAAGGGAAAAAATGGCTTTGAAATCTAGACCTGGTCACGAGCGTACCCTTGCTAGGGACTTTCATGAATATTTTTGCTAAAATATTTTTAATGGGTCTTACGAGCAATCTGTTTTGCAAAGAAAGATTTTACTGTACTTCTAAATCTTACTCTTTTAATTCAAAGATTCGATGTTTTGCTCCAACTGAGAGAACAGCCTGGCTGTGGAAAGCAGTGGGGAAGAGGGAGAAAAGCAAAACAAACCCAGGCTTTTTTTTTTTCCCCTTACAGGCTTCCCAGTGAAAACCACTAAATAGCAATAGCTGTAATCCCACTAAATAGCAATAGCTGCTCCCTTGAGCCAAACAGGTCCAGGTTAAATCTTTACTGACTGGAGCTGACTTGAGCTGCTGTGTAACAGCAGCACTGCAAGCAGCACATCTGCAGGCAGCCAGCCGTATGGTCTGTGTTGGGTACATGGCGCTAAATTCCCCTGTGACCGTACCCTTACCTCCACGCCAGCCAGCATCACAGCAAAGCGAGTTGCCTTTGGTGTGTCCTTGAGAGACAGGCTCCCAACCTGGACACAGGAGCTGGGGATGCCTGGGCTCAACTTGGGGAACAGGGACTGGCACTGTGCAAAACCAGAGTCAAGACCTGCTGGTGACAGTGTAAGCTACATACCTGTCACATTAAATGCACGGGACTTAAGAAGGGGTAAATGAAGCTTGAATTGGGTCCCACGGCACAGCAGCAGTCACATCGCGCCAACCCAGGCTTGGTAACCTGCAGGACTGGTTGCCTGTGCTTAAAGGCCAGGTGAAAAGCCCCAGACTGAACTGAAGTGCTACTAAACTTAGTCTGAAGTTTCAGGCAGCATTTAAGTGGTGAACAAGGTTTGTTCTAGACCCCATATTTCATGCACACCCGAGCAGTACAGTATTTCTTGCTTCTAAGAATGTCTCTCTCTGATTGACTTTGGGTAGCAGGGAGCTGAAGTAATGCCAGACCTGTTTCATTCTGACATTTATTTGTGCAATGAAATCCAAGGATCTTTTCTCTTTTTCCCCCCCTACGTGCTTCACTCAGTACTCTCTGTGACATTAAAATCCATCATGCTGCTGGCCCCGTAGCACCCATTAGACTGTACGTGCCAACAGCACTTGAGCTCCATAATGGGGGAAAGACCACGTAAAGAAAACAAACAAATATATGTGGCCTGAGGAAGTCAATTTTAATTTCTTCCTAAGCTTTCTTTGATTTAGGGCAAGATTCTGTTGCCCTTAATCATGTTGCAATACACTAACCTTCCCCTCGAGGAGGAGGCAAAGAATAAATGCAGTGCAGGCGGAGGCACTTCTCCCATTCATTCCACTGCTGCACAAAATGCCCGAAGCAGCTTTTGGGAGTGTTAGCCTGCCCAGTGGAGAGAAATTTCTACAAAAAGTGTCATTCCCTCGATTAAAGAAAATTAAAGAGACAATTAGAGAGAAGCGATGCGTTCCCTCTCCTGATTATTGACAAACACACAAAACCTCACAGCTCCGGGGTCTGGAATAGAAGCTGTCCAGTCCTCTACCATTTCCAGAACAAACCCTTGTCGTTTGTTTGTTTTTTTTACTGTCATGCCCCTTTCCCTCCCGAAACTGGTCCAAGTGGAGTCCCTGGGGCAGATGCCTATGATTTCCAAGCCCTCCTGCACTGCTGCCAAGAAGCCAGCGAAAGCAACCTCTCTCCTGCAGCAACGGCAAAGGTCGCTTGAAGGACAATGCAGAAGAGCCTTCCCGTTGCTACCCGCGTGCCGTCGGAGCCTTAACAGACATCAGTCCCCGCTGTCAAACCTTTAGAGGTCAGCCAGCACGCTCACAAAATGCCACGCAGGAAGGCAAAGCATAGAGCAGCAGTCTGCTAATTTCATTGGAGACCTTTTACTTGCGGTTCTGGGTGGCGAATGGGCAATTTGGCTTGAACTTGATTCATGGCCAACAGTTCAAAATAATAGCAAACCAAAATGGCTGAGAGCAAGAGCTCATTTTCGTTGTCTCTCTTGTTTGCGAGCACCATTAGCGGCCCCAGGTTCACCGTACCGCAAATCTCATACCTGTGTGTCAAATGACCCTGGGTAGCTGGCCAGAAAATTCAGGCCATGATCAGGGAGGACACGGCATTGTTCTAATAAGAATAAAGATGCTCAAGCTTGGTTTTTAGTGGGTCCCCATCAAACCTAGGAAAGCTTGCCTCGGTACTGCACATACACTCCATGTGATGGGGATCCACACAAGTCACAGTCCTTGAATTAAGACAGCAACAATAGTGATGAAATACAGAGGAAGGAAAGTCTCCGGAAGTCTCTCAGCTTCCCTTTTTCAGCTAAACGCACCACACAAACACTGAAAATTACTAATATTACCACCAAACACAATGCAACTGCAGATGAAGCAAAGCCTTTGTGGGACAGCATTGTTGCTACAAATTAGAGAGATTGTTCTGCAAATTCTTGGCACTCGTAAAGGCCTACACCCTCAGTCACATCCTTACAAACACTTTTTTCTAAGCATACCACTTTTCTTTGAGTTTATTCTCTTTTGGCAGGTATCACCTTTTCCCTGTAGAACCTTCCTAAAAACACACAAAATTTCTGCTAGCACATGGCCAGGAACTGGCTGCTTTCAAAGGTGTTGCTGGGCTTCATCTCGGATGCAGCTGCTGGAGTTACACTCCCAAACACTTCCCGAACAGTGGAATCCTACATCTCTACACAGATGGAGTGCTACTTCTCCCCAAAGCCAAGCACAGTGTCCTATAAGACAGAGTCGTACTGACTTTGGAAACACAATCTGTATGTTTCAACAGCGGCTACGACATCCTAAGAATCAGGACAAAATCAAGCACAGCTTGTAATATGCATGACCCCTTATTTGGTGTCAAATGAGCCTGATGCATACTTGGCCTTTTGCTCCAAAGAGACCTCAAAAGCCAAGAGCTAATCCAGACTGCAGCTTTTCAGGATGAATCTAATATTACCTTGGTTGGATTAACATCATGTCCTGCAATTCCCACTGTGCTGGGAAAAGTCACAACTCCACAGGACTGGAAAACGCACGTCACATCTGTGCCTCTCTGATACTGGCCCCATCTCTGAAGCGACACTTCTGGTTTGCTGGACCCATGACATGGAAATAAAACACAGGCTTAAAAAGCAACATAATGAAGGTAGGTAGGTGTCTGTCTGTCCTTGGGGAATTCAGGCACCTTCAAACACAGTGCTTTAAAATCTACATTTCAGGGCAAAACAAACCTCTTTGCTCGTGTCTATTAACACTGTAAACAAGTCACAACACAGACAGGTTTCAGAGCACGCAGTATTTTTGCATGATCATATTGCTAGATCCCTTTGCGACTTGCTTCATTGAGCAATGCAACTTCCAGACAGCAGAGCCCCACGTTGCCCTCCTTTTCTACCAATTACTGATCTTACCCATCAAGGCATAGCTGCAAGGTATATTCACCTTCCCAAGTAACTTTTATTTACTTTGCCACTTTTGCAAAATGTTTCCTCTGGAAAAAGATGGAGGTATGATGGAGAGTACCTGAAAGGCAGGTTTTGAGCCATCTTTTCCTAAGGACCTCAGTCGATTAAGGAGAAAACCCAGTGTGAAGCTCTTCCTTCACTTGTGGTCTTTTCAGAAACACTCATCCTTGTGCAATCTCTGCTCCTTTTTTTGTTGAGTTCAGACACTGTCCTTCCTTGCCGGAGACACTAACGAGACTCTCTTATATACATGGCTAGATAAAATGTGTAAGGACTAACATAATTTTCACCTTTGTTCAAACTTGGTCAGAGGAAGAATTACTGGGGATGAAAAAACAACAGAAGAGGGTTACTACAGACACACTAGTTCTGCTGGAAACCGAGCTAAAAGCATTACAGATAGGCTTAGAAAATAGTTACACCCATTAATCTTTGATTCCCCTTCCTGATGCTATCAAAACCGAGAGCAGCGAACCGCGTGTTTTCCATTTGATTTGCCATGTTCTTGGTTTAAGAGGTTAAAATCTAGGACACGTTTTGAAAGACAACTGTTTGACTCCAGAACCTGCCTGCCTGGCGATGCTCCTTCCACACTACTAGCTATGAGCTTTCCCTTTTTTGATGGGAAGAAGCTGCAAGCTCCAAAGGTTCACAGCTCCGTGACACGTCTGACTTGCAAAACATCAGCTGTCACTACTGCAAAGCAACTTTCCCGCTCCCAGCTCTGTAGGCACCTCATGTCATTAACAAGACTAATGAGGATTTGCCTAAGTCAGGTTCAGAAAGTCAGGGAAAAGTTTAAGGTATTTTCAAACATTAAGTGCTTCTCACAACACGCCACATTTCTGACTATATGATAACTGGGATCTCTGAAATAACAGGCTGGCTGAATAAATACAAGCATCCAGAGGCAGACAGGCAGGTTGGAGCTGCACGAGTCAAAAATACAGTGCCAGGAGACACTTCTGGACACTGGAGCCTAACCGTCAGCTCCTACATCTGCAGAACAGCTCCAGCACATTTTAGCCTATGCCAACAAGGCATTTCCCAAATTCTGCCACTACCAGAGCCTAGGAACCACATCCAGCATCCAATTTCCATGTCCAAGGAGCTCAGCCATGTGGACGAGGCCAAGTCCAGCCAGCTGGCCAAAGAGCCCAAATCCGCTCTCTGCTACTGTTTAATTTACTCACCCAGATGTAGCCCACAGCTGATGGGAGCTCTGACAGAACTCAGATACCAGCCACCTTTTGCTTTCTCCAACTTGAATCCTACCCAGCCATTTAGGGATTACAGTCCTCTAATGTCCTACCTCTCCAACAAACAGATAAAAGTACCCCCAGAAAGAACTCTAATGGAAGAACCCACCTCTAGATAGTAACTACCAACCCTTTTCCAGGTCTTTCCTTTCCAAAAAAGGAACATTTCACAGAGATGAAGCTGTTTTGTCTCCTATCATGCTCATCTGGATGCTTCCATATATTTTTTATCCTTTCAGAGGACACTAAGCAGTCAGTAATTGTACCAAATAAAACATGAAGTATTTTGGTACATTTAACAGCCATTTCACAAGTCACACAGCTGTACTTGAGGGGTGACGTGAATGAGAAAGAACAGGGCCAGATTTCAGATTGGACTGTGTGTGACATCATTATGCAAGCACGTGGCTGGGACATCACTCCACTGAGCTCATGCTATTTGTTACACTGCCTGTGCACGCGCGAGCAATTGCTAATTATACTTCAGGTATGTGGCAGTCTGTATGGCATGTATGGGATCGCTATCAGAAAAATAAAAATAAATAAATAAATAATAAAAAAAAATTCAATGAATGGAAATTCAAGGCAACGATGAATAAACTGATTATAACACCTTTCTGTGAGCTATATAACATACACCCCCCACGGCACCAGCTTGCTCCACTGGCAAACAGCACATTTTTATAGCTAGAAACAGGAATTAAGCAGAAACGTGCATGCTGAGGATGTTCCCACAAATCTCTCAAGTTCTTCATATAACAGCATTTAATTTAGAAACAAACAAGTCTATTTCAGAAGAAATTCTATGTTACTTCCTGAAGTTTCATAGTTCACTTGGTAAAAATGCTTTCAGAGTGTATAACTTCATAGGTATCGTATTGCCACAGGTGACATATACTATTATTTTGTTTAAGATGTTTTTTTTTCTTTAATTATTTCTTCTGAAAATGAGTCACTCATATAGAACTATTACTGAAAATCTGCATTCCTGCATAGTTCCACCGTTTTGGCTGACTTTGCTGATGTCTACAAACTTCTCCTGCTGTCAGGACACGTTTCTACAACACTGCTTTGCTGCAGCCGGTGGTGGAGCGTGCCCTTTTGGCAAGATATACAATACTGCATCTCACCTTGTGTTATACGTGGTTACAAGTGGAAAAAAATTCAGAAGTTATCTACGAAAGCTAGAACCAAGAAAACAGGAGGATGAATGGAGAAATGGCAGCACAGTGTGCCTGAGCTCACGTCTGTAAGAAATCAGCAAAAAAATACTGACAGCAGCAGTACTTATTCTTCTCCTTAATTCCTAAATGAACTGTCAGAACGGTAGTGACTTATCTGGGCTCTTTAATTTTGGTAAAACTGCTTAGAAAATGTTTCTCAACCTCCAGACGAACTTGCTTGACAAAGCTCCTGAATCCCACAGCAGCTGATAGTGTGGTGCATGAGGTACTTGCCCTGCCTGCAGGAGCCCTGTACAACTTTTGGCTTTGTCCAGGTTGTTCTGCATGTCCCAGCTACCAGATTTCTGATTTGCAGAGGCTTTCAAAGTCACCAGTCTTTAAGTTCGTTTATGGCATGAACTGACTTGGTTTCAAAAGCTCCACCTAGAGCAGCTCCACCTTGTAGCTGGAGAATCCACATGGCCCCAGCCACCTGGCAAACAGCAGACATTGAGAGATGTAAAGGAGGACTTTGCAGCGGCCTTAGCTCCAGCTGAGACCAAAGTGACAAAGCGTTGACATCCGGAACATCTTTAGAGATGGGAGATCATTTCGCAGCTAGCTTTATTGTTTTTCAGATCCAGGCTTGTTTATCTCAGTGCTAACAGGAGGTGTGAAAATGAGGTGCGTACTTACCCTATCTTAGCGAACCAGCTTGTCAGCCTTGTACTCCATGCTAACCCAGAAAACTCAGCAGGATGCAAATCTGCCTTACTGCCATTTAATACCCTCGTCCGGAGTATTAAAGCAGTTCAGCCAGTGGAGCAAAAGCCCCTTTTCCGTGTCCTCAGAGACTGAAGGGCTCTGGGATTTTGTCTTTCAAAGAAGGAAAACAGACAGACAAACTGCTTTTCAGGCTGCTGTGGATACTGCATTTCAAAACATTCTGCAAGACCAAAACCTGTAGAAATTGTATGGGGAAAATTACTTTTGTTGGGTCTGCAGCCTGAGCTACAACACTATTTCAAAGCTGATAGACCACGAGAGGGAGATGCTCCTGGACTGTTTTGGCATTAAAGATGTGGCCAAGATAAATAGCCAAGCTCTACAGAAGAGCGTTTTCACAGCTTACCCACAGTCTGGCAGCTGGTTCTCACTAAACCCCAAAGAATAAAATACTGGCTCGTGCCGCCTGTCCAATCCGAAATTCAAACAGGGGAACTATCCAACACAGTTAAAGAGATGCACCCTGTCAGACAAAGCCTAGGTGCTGCATTCGTGTTGTGAAGAGAAACCCAGCATTGTAATTAGAGTATCTATAACATGATATTAATTTGTGGGGGGGAATCTTTGTAATCAACTTAGCAAAGAGAGAGATCCAGCACACAGCAGCTGCCGTAGATCTTAATAACATGAGGAAGATGGGATTTCTCCCATGTTGTCACAAGAGTTAGGGACTGCAAAGGATTCCGGCAGATGAGCACATTTCTCTATTTGAATATTTTTCAAGAAATTCCACCCTCATTAACACTCCCCCAGAATGCATGTGCCAGTGCTGCTGAATTCATTCAGATTCAAGATCCTAAGATCAAGAGTCAAATTCAGTATTTTGCAAAAGGAAGTGCTGTTGTTTTGTTCTTGTTTGTTTGTTTTTAGTTTGAAATTATTTTATTTTTGGTAAAATTAACTATTCAGTGTATGCTTTAAAATATGCAAAAATTAAAACCCAGATCAAACAACTAGACTACTTTCTTTTGTCCTTGGTTTGGGGATTGAGTACACAAAACAAAAGAGAGGGAGATTTATTGACCCTATTACTAGGGTCAGACCAACAGTCCATTTAGGTTATCTTAAGACAGCAGGCATCTTTGGCACTTTTGTTTCAGTGTTCTCTCTTGCATCATGAGAAAGGAATTCTCACCCTCATTATTACCACATATCTCTCTTTTTAACAATATTTTCTATTCCCCCCATTAACTGTGGTGGGCCCGCTACAGGAAAAATGTAGCACTGCAAAGAGCAGATGATCAGGAACAGCAGCTGAACTATAACAACAGACCATGAGGTTGTCAGCCATGCCCCAGGTCACCCAGTAAAGGACTACCTTCAGAAAGGATAAGCTGGGTTTTCTCCTCTGTATGGGATCGTAGGCTGCAGCAGATGAGCCCTCTGTAGCCACTGCAATGCTTGGAGCAGACAGCAAAGCAGCAGCTCATAGATCCTCACGTAATCTCTGGCTGGCTACTTACACTTAAAACCTGATTCATCTGCATCTGGTGCTGGCACAGCACTCCAGAAAGCTCTGGGTAGAAAGGGAAGTGTTTACAGAAACGAGGCACTGCCAACTCAGATGCCTTTTCACATGCACTTTGTGAAATTTTAAAGCCCACTCACTGCACCTCGGCACACGCACCCTCCTGCGGGAAGGCTTGAGGCAGAAGCCAGTACATCACCTTCTTGCTAGTGAAGTGAAACCACCTTCCCGATTCATTTAAGCCACTCAGAATGGCCAGGTTCATCAAGGCAGCCGTGACTGTGACTAAGATCCAAGCTGAAGCAACTGTGTTTAAAGCCTTTTAGCATCTTTAGCCAACGGAGAGACAGGTATGCTAGGTTGGAGCTTAGACCTTAGGGTAAACAAACGACTTTCTGGATCTCCTCTCTCTCTGTCCAAGGTTTAAGACAGAGGTTATAGTATCTGATTAAAGGACCTCAAATGGGATAGGCAATGGTCTCTGGCTTCAGAAAGCTCAAAGGGCGTTTGGTTGTCAGCCTGAAGTGAGCCCTGGAGAGAAGCAGGTGCTCTCTTGGAGTATAGTGCTGACATTGACCTGACCACTGTTGCAGCTGTGGTCTGCTACCCCGTAACATCACCAGAGTCAGTCCTTGTGCTCGTGTAAAGAATCACAGGATTCAGCACACTTCACAGAAGTTTTGTGTTTTCCATCAATAACAAGTGGGAGGCAACGTGCTGGGAACTGCTCCGTAGAGCTGAAGTTTCTCGCTGGTTGAGCAAGATGTAAATGTTTTAGGCTTTCTCCTCTTGCAGGCTTCCTCCAAAACCAGAGAGCAACTTCTCTTGAGCGCTGTTTAAGGTGGTGGGGATCAGCTCCCTTAGCAGCAGCTGTTCTGATTTTCTGTCTACTCCTGTATTTTTTCTAAAGGGCCAGGTAATTACTCAGGACTGAAAAATCTATGTCAAAGCAATCAGTAGTGTCACCTCGTTGACTTCAGAGAAATTGCAGTGGGAATTAATCTGACTCCACAATTCTTCCTTTCCCTGTAGCAAACAGTAATAACCTGTGTAATCCTGCCTGTAGGCAGCACCAAGCAAGAGGCCACTCCAACCACATCTGTAGGGCTTTATCACTTAAAATGCCGTTTTTCTCCTTGAATCCTCCCAAACCTGGTGGCTAAAGCCAGCAGTTGGACTGAGGCAGCAAGACACTGAGATACCCCTCATCTTGGGCAAGGGGAGAGCTGATTCACTGCTCATTCTCCTCCTTCCCTGTCCACAGCCTGAGATCGGCATCGAGGGTCGTTGCTGGAATTAGGGTGAACAGAGGAAGTACACAAGAGAAATTTTATTTTTGAGCTCATGGAGGTGCACATAGCCTACCTTGCTGTCTAGACTGTGTACAGAGGAGTGGGGAGGGATTTTAGCAGAAAGCTTTAAAACATATGTAAATAGATCTTTAACCTTGCTGTAAATGCTATTTCATTTTTGCACTTTCTGTTCCCCAGAGCTCCTTATCCTTAGCAAAAATCACTCCTCTGAAAGAAAGTGAACAGAAAACGAACTGCAGTAGTGGATGTTGGTTTGCAGAACAAGCCACGAAACAACATGCAAAGCAAGAGATTTTCTCTTGGAGCAGGGGGGCTTGTTCATCATTTGCCTCATGAGCTTACCCTTGGGCTATCATTATATTAGCAACATTTCCCAACTGAGCCGGAGCACCTGGTAACTATAGTAACCACATTTTCATATCTGCCCATAAATTCCCTCGGTTCTAATTAGGGCACTCATTTATAACAGCAATGACAATGTGGGAGAAGCAGCAGCAGACTCAGCTCAGACAGTCACCTCTCTCTCCCTCACGTCGCAGAAATGACCCGGACCAGAGTTGTTCTTGCACCACAAGATCTTCCTTACAGCATACAGCCTACCCTACCTGCCATGCCAACTACTTTGCGTCCATCTCACTTTCTAACAGGTCTGTTCAGCAGCCGTCCAGTTCAAACAAAAGCCTGACTGTCTCCTTGCCAGCAAGCTTCACGCCAGACTGCATAAACGTGTTTTTCTTGATAGGAGGAAGAATTCACACCTAGCCTACAACAAAATCACACACACGGCACTACCACGAATTTTACAAACAGGGGGTGGATGCTATTGCAAGCAGAGAGGCTGTGCAGTTCAGCTTACAAATTTACCTATGCAATTTAGATAGCTACAAAGAGAGAATAAACCACGTCACCTAAAACAAATGACAGGGAAATGATGAAGAGGGAATGTGCAAGAAATCAAGACCAAGTAATAAACAATTGCAAAGTTCAATGGCTCAGTGTATTTCACCACAAATTATTTCCTTCTCTACAAAACAATAAAACTTGGGGAACAATTTGAAGTCTGCTGACATGATTTAAAAAGATGGATGGGCTGGTAGGTAGTTGAGAGTGTTTGCTTTATTGTTCACAGAGTCACTGTTCAGAAGTACATTTGTTTTGGAGTCTATGTGAATTATTGTCAAAAAATGACAAATCTCTCTCTCACTTTAGGCTACACTGTGCAAGGCCTTACATGAATTTCTTGCTAGAAGTAAAAAAGACATCGCATCTGTGTATTGGCATAGATAAGACAGCAAAGCCTATCTCAGCAGAGATCAAGAAAGTAGGGCTGCTTTGGCTTTTGGGAACGTGTTGCCATTGAAAAAATTTCACTTGCCAGAAGAGCATGGCAATTAGTGTAACTTAAACACGTCTGTCAACAAGAATATTTTATCTTGAACCTCTCTCCACTTTCCCTCCATGTCCCCTGGAGGCTGAGGGAACCGGGCAAGGAAACATACTGGAGAGATTCTGCTACTGCTGTTGGCCATTTCCATTTCAGATTACTATATACTCCACCAGCTACCTGGCTGCACAGCAGGAAGACCTTCCACTGGATCATCTATGGCTGTGGAGTCTAAGGACAAATGTGCACTGAGAAAGCCTCACGGATTCAGCAGAGCCACAAGTTCCTATCTAGCCACGTACCTAAAGGGCAATCTTAATGTTTGGACAAGCATGGAAAGTTTTCACATTGACTACTGCAGGAACAGAAATATTCTTTGTGGGTAGGATTTGCTGACTGCATGCTATTTCATCACTTTATCGTTTTTTTACACCAAAGTTAACAGCGTTGTGATGAGATGTGTTGATGATCACGTTCTAATATAGCCACAAAAATGGACTTCAGATGCTGCCAAACATGGAGCACAGTAACACTCAATATCACATATCAACTATTTCATAAAATTAGTGAAAAGCAATTTCAGTCACTGCCAGGCTGAATTAATTTTCGAAGCCTCCCTCTGTTCATGGGATGCTGTTTGGGAATCAGGAAAGATCTTAGCCTGTTGCAAGTTGGTTTACTCATTACTGTACCCTCATTGCTCTGTCAATCCTTTATTGATTTAGGCTGTAGCCTGTTAAAACAGATGACCATGTGCAGCGCACACGATGCATGATGAGGCTCCAGACTCTCTGGGAGCCTCTGCAATCCCTCTTTGCCTACTGGCTCTTCCCATTTTCATTACAAGGGAACTCTCTCAAACTGTCCCAATCTTTCCCTATGACCCCACAGGAGCTCCTGTAGCCTACAGTATTTCTTGGCTGTTTAAATATAACCAGAACGTGAAAAATATAATCTTTTACTCGATTCTTCTAGTTAAGCAAAGCAAGTCTTTGACAGAAAAATAATGACACGGAAAAACAGGAAAAATGCTAATTAAAACTAAGATTAAATAAACACTTTCTGCTTGCTCTCTCAAGCTAGTTTCGTTGTAAAGCCATCCGTTACCTGCTGTAATGTGTGGCTTGCGAGACCCCCGCGTAAGGTTAAGCATTTCTTGGTAGTTGCCTGGAAACGGTGCCAACGACGGTTTGTTCTCATTAAAGGCAAATAATGCAGAGACACTGCTACCATTGTATGCCTGAGCGTTTACATCAGTTCCTTCTGGAGAGGTGTTCTCGCTCCCTCTGAAGATGCAAGTCCAGAAATTTTCCCAGAAGTGCTGGCAGGAAATACATCTCAACTTATATGCAGGAGTATACATCCAAACTAATTCCAAAGGAGCACTATTGCTATACTCCACCCTAACTCATGCTGAAGGAAACAGTCGTCCTGGTTTGGGGGAGTTTTTGAAGTTTCAGTATTTCTTTCTTCTTCCTGCCCTGTATCAATGTGAAACAGTGCTTTTTAAAAAGGTCCCCTAAAAATAGGAGAAAAACCTTTCAAATCTGCTGCTTGGAAAATGAACGGGAAGGGCATCATTCCACCCAAAAACAGTTACCAGGCTGGGAACTGAGCAAGTCTTTCTTGGAAACGGAAGCCCACAAGTCTAGGGCTTGTTCCACATGGAGGTGAAACCACACCACTGCACTGGACACGAACAAGGGATGCCTGAGCTCAGCTGGGGACACGCTTTGGGACTTCATGCTCAGGCAGGGCTCTGGTGCCCAAAGTCTTCCGACACGTGCTTTTTCCCCCTAAGATTCAGCTACTGAAAACATTAACACTCTAACCTGGTTCAGACTTCTCTGAACCAAACGTAAAACCAGCCCGTGCGAATTTCATTAGTTTGGTCCTCTGTGGTGCCCACCATCCCCGTTACAGCTTTGCCTAGTTCACAAAGCTGTCACCCCAACCCACCTCCCTCTGCTCTCCATCCAGCAGGACTTGCCCACCAGAGGAAGCCTTGGTCAATAACAGGAAGGTGCCTTGCCTCTGTACTTCTTTACAGAAATCAGTGACAGCATGAAAACACCACCGCTTCAATTAGAACAGTTTTCACTGTTTCAAACTGCAGGTCAATGAAAAGAAAAAACACACGATACATCTCAGATTGTGAGGGAATCTATTCCAAGTGTATTCCAGCCATTTCCTTTGGGATATGATCAGCTGGAGAGGTGGGCATATTTGTAATACTTAAATGCCACAGCTGGCAATCCTGTGTGCTTGTTTCACATTTCATCTGCAGCTTGCCTGCTAGATCAGATTTGCCTGAGATTTGTATAATCAATTTTGAATTGATTTGAGGGAGGGAAGGACTGCAGTGCTACAAGTATCAGATGCCTTACTATGGCCAGATGCAGGAAATGCTTTGTTCCCATCAAGAGACTCAGAGGCTTTCACTGGAAGGCATCACTGTAGTTACTACCTGTGCTAAAATTCAGCACTGTATTTAGCAAAGTCCATTCCATCACATGAAACTTTCTACCTCTTTTTACAAGAGAAACACAACAGATCAGGAGGATCAATTAGCTAAGAGTAAGAGGGGAAAAAAAAAAAAAAAAAAAAAAAAAGATAATTTTGCTTTAGTGTTGGTTTTCCATTTGAGAAAACAAAAAAAGCAAAAGCTAAAGATGACTAATGGCAGGGAAATACCTTTCCAGATCCTTCTCTCCATGACCATGGCAGGAGTTGCACAAGGTTGCCACGAAGATAGACTGGTGACCTGTATTTCTACACAAAATTAACTATTTTATTTCCTAAAGCAAGAAACACTCCACTTTACAGAGAACTTTACAAATACTTGGATCAGCCAGCCAGACAAATAGACACTGCCAGACAACAAGCAGATTCTATAACAGCTGCAGAAGTTTACCTTCTCTTGATGCTGGAAATACGGGGTGAGTACAAATCCCATCCCACTAAGGGAAACAAAGACAAAGACTTGTGCCAGACCATGAAGAAGGCACACAAGATAGCCAAAACAAAGCTATACACAGGACGTTGTTTCTCTTCTCTACTCACTGAAAAATCAGTTTACTAGCGAACAAATGGAAGCTGCTTAGAGAGTGAATACAAGATATTAGAACAGAACAGAGCAGTTCGAAGGGACCTACAAAGATCAAGTCCAACTGCCTGACCAGGTCAGCAGTAATCAGCCCTGCTATTTTCCTTGTCTTCCGAAGCTTTACGTTTTCAAAAAGCATGGGACAGAAAGGGAAATAGATGTACGAGAACCTTATGGATATAAACCAGCACATACAGAAACCAGCTAATGCTTATGAGCTTGAGGACTGCTGGAACAAACACTAGTTGGTATATACAAGTTCAACTTGAATGGAAAAGAGCACGTAACATTTTGCTGTACATTTTTCTCCTTTCTCTCATTGACCATTGGAGATCAGAATATATTTTCAAACCCAATTCCATGCATGCTTGTCAGATGGCTACAAGGACGTTTTTCCCCACATTGTGGAGTTTCAGACATTTTCAAAGCAGTCGTTTGTACTCACAATGTGTTACATCTCACTTGCATCTGTCTTACATGTCTGTGTCTCTCCTCTCCCACTGGAAGACTGAAACTTCCCAGACAGAGAGATAGCAAGAAGTGAATAAACAACATGTTCCCATGACATGCTATTGCGCTAGGTACTTCCATTCTTCCTGTTCCAACACTATGTTTTCTATTATAAATTCTAGCCTCATGTGAAGACTCAGCACAAAGTCTCACTAAGATTTGAATCTGCATAATTTTGCACTGGCTCGCTGCCAAAAGGGAAATTTTTACCCGTGGCAAGTTAAAAGCAGACCCAGGTGCAGGTGAAATGAACTGCAATTGAAGTGCTGTGTGTATATGCAAATGCCATTTTGCGAGATTTGACCCCCTCCAGCAATAATACTCCAGTGCTTTGCGCAAGACAAACCAACAAACCTGCTCCCAGGAAAGAGTCCTTCAGACAATTTAAAGTTTTTTTTTAGTTATAAATTAAAATGTTAAGGTTGACTAAGAAAAGCTTGAAAAAGGTGTTCTGAAGTCCATTAAGTACATCTTACAGCCTTGTTTTAAGTCTGGTTCCTTCTACACATGGACGAGTGTCTCTGCAGCTTAATCTGGCTAACAATTGGTGGTTTTAGCCCTGTGCATCACCACTTGTAATCTTTTTATTTACAAACATAAAAAGCAGACTTTTAAAAGTAAAATAACTAACGCACAGCACCTTCCTCGGATGCAAAGTCATAAGGCAGATGGATGGACATATGCATAACCGCGGATAACTGCTAATGCAGCCATTAGCACTCAACAATGTGACACTAGTTTGGGATGTTTTCTGGAAGAATTTATTTTTACAAATAAAATGCTAGCATCCCAAGACTGATATAATCCTGCTGCCATGCAATATGTGTAAGGTGTTTAAAGGGACACTGACCTTCCTCTCCTCCTTTCACACTTCTCTTCTGAAGTTTCCATAATGCCCCTTCCTCTCATCATGAAAATTGACATGAAAATTTGCTATATGATTGAAACTCAAAACCTGCTTTCTTTTAATTTCCAGTTTCAACACAGGGGGACTGACACATGATGGAAGCATTTAGGTTTCACTCAAGAGAATTCCTACATCGGCCAGAAATGAGTTAAACCAGGCAAAAGCGAGTGAGAAAGGACTACAGCACTAAAAGTATTCTTCCAAAATAAGTGTGTCCATAGCAGCTGTGGCCATCAGCATGCATCTACCCAAGTATTTAATTCAAGGTCTGTCACAATGACATCAGAATTTTCCATGTGTACGGACTATGAAACAGACTAGGATAAAGAAATCCTCCCATTCCTTACAGCATGACATGTTTCAGAGCTTCAGTAAGAGCAACTGAGTAATCACGTAATGAAAGACACTTTGGTCCTGGAATGCTACAACTCAAGTGGGCAGATCAGTGAAGCGGTGCTGCAAGAAAACAAACAACTTAACTGGCAGCTGGTTTGTTTTTACATCATATTGATGAGGTCTTCCCCAAGGGTTTACCTATAATAAAGCAGGTAGGTTAAGACTGTCAATGCGTTACTGAACTTTCAAAGAATTGCCCTTACCTTTTGCAGATAAAGCCTTCTCTTTAACGTGCCAGTTATATCGTTCCATGCTGTTCACATATGCGCACACAAATACAGAAGGACAAAGAGCTCCTTTCCAGTCTACCATGTAAACATTTGCAGCCAGATTGCTCCTGAAAAAAACAACACAAAAAATGTTATTGCAAAAAATATGTTACTCATAAATATTTTTGGATTTTGCAACACTTACCTAGCCCTATAAATAAATAAACAAGAAGGCTTTCCACCACAAAAATCAGTCAATTTACAAAATTTAGAATACATTAACTTATTTTTTCCATTCTTTGCTTTTTTAATAGATTGTTTACTTCTCCCAGGTGAAGCCAAAACATAGCTAAAGGGAAAAATGGAGCACACAAGGAAAAGATTCTTTCAGTCATTAGGTCTTTTTCATTGGCAACTCTCCCTGTGTTTTCATCTGTGAACTTTCTAAGGTAATGACCAATCTCAAACCATGTGCTAAAGTAATAATTTCATGATAAAACTAATCTTTCCAATAAATAGCTCTCTGAAACACTCTATTTTTCATTTTCAAAGAGCCAGAAGGATTATGCTAGTGATTTGGATATCTATTTCTCTAAAATTGCCCTCCAAGTCTTCTTTATTCTAATGTAATGCTCCGAATCCTTAGCAAATAGGAATTGCATCTAGAAGAGGAGAAAAAGAAACAGCAAAAACAAATGTAACCTTAGAAAATCACCAATGTAAGTAGTTTCATTCCTTGTACTAAAAACCATTTGAAAACTAATCTACTGCATATTCTTTCCTTTCAGAAAATGTAAATTGATCTTTCAGTTTGAATACCTGTCAAAGCACAACCACTATAACATTGATAAGTAATTCTGCTTATCAGTTGGTAACTTCTGATACGCTCTATCCTTACATGCAGTTCTGCAGGAACCTTTGCACCAGACTGCACACAAACCAGAGTGGAGGATGTTCTCCCTCGGATAATTTGACAACAGTATGAGTGATGAGCAAATTTCTTCCACCAGAACTTCCCAAAATGGTACAAAAATACATCACAGATAATGTCGATTAAGGAATTACTTTGAAATGAAGATGGGTCATATTTTATTTTTTTTTCAGCATAAGGCAATTGCCTCCATTTAATAAGTGTGCTCACAATTGAGAATAAGAGCAGAAGTGATGAGTATCTCTCCATACTCCAGAGGTACATTGCTCCACGAAGTCCAAGCAAATCAGCACATACACCTTTAAGAATCACAAAAACTTAACAGATTTCTCTTTTCATATGTACTTACTATATTAAATCAGGTTATGATCACTCCCCAAACAGATCTTGTTGCCATGTCCTTTCCATGCAGTGAGTATGGGTGGTACTACCAGCTGCCAAGAACGAAAGACTGGGTAAATCTGCAAAGAAAGAGGTAGAAAAGTAGCAGCCCGTGTTACTGGGACGAGCTGGACAAGCTCACAATGGCTACACTGAGACCTATCTTTTATTACCACAATATTTAATACCTGTTCCAGAAAACTGGCTGACTCCATGCCCTTGGAAGATCGTACTCAGAATAGTTCTTTAGAATATTATCTTTAGAATATCATCTTTAATTTTATTATTATTAAATTTTATTATTTTAATTTGTTTTATTGTTTATATTATTTATTCTTCTTATTAACTATTAATTATGCTTTATTTAGAATATTATCTTAGAT
This sequence comes from Oxyura jamaicensis, assembly GCF_011077185.1. Classification (NCBI taxonomy): domain Eukaryota; kingdom Metazoa; phylum Chordata; class Aves; order Anseriformes; family Anatidae; genus Oxyura; species Oxyura jamaicensis. The sequence continues at coordinate 712,511 of NW_023303850.1, read as the reverse complement.
AGTTCTGTGTTCCTAAAGTTAAATGTACCCCAGCAGGAGCTGAAGACTGCAAGCTTTGCTCACAGACCCAGTTCTCAATGTGCCGTATTTGCCCAAACCAGCCTACTAATTCCTAACTATTTCTGGCTTTCCTGCTGCTTCCCTTCTATGACATAAACCACTCCATCCCTTGTGCATGTCTGACTTTTAATTTCTGCCTGAGGCCAGTGGATTGCCTCAGTGTCCTCCAGCTAAGCCACCTTTCAGTACCTCTGTTCTTTTGGAGAAACGGCCGCTTCCTCCAGAAAACCTCCAGTCACAGTAACTAATTGCTTACTTTTGCTTAAGAGAAATGCTCATCCTTGAAAGGCAGAAGCCACAGGTCAAGTAACAACACCGTAATAAATCTTCATTTCCTGCAGAATACCCTGAAGGTGATCGGTAAGTCACACTAAAGCAACTCCATGGGCAGGTCTTCACTGGAAAACTAATTTAAAATTTAACTCCAGAGTTACTGTTCACTTCATTCCCATACACAAGTGTCTGGATTGAATATAGCAAGGTGCTCACAAACCTTGTGGCTGGTGCAAAAAGAGATAGGATTTATCTTCAGTAAGCCAAATTCCTCTCCAGCTAACATGTCCAGCCTCGGGTTCCTGGAACCTGGCAGTATCCCATCTCTCACCCACTTCTTTCTCTAATCCCAAACAGTAAAATGCACGCAGACACCAGCAGCTAACTTTCTGGTAGAGATGGAGGAAGATTTGTTTGTACCAGGTATGTGAAATACTTAGAGGAAATGTATAAATAAAGGCAAAACTTCGCAACACAGCAAGTGGTGTAAGGAGGCAGTCAAAGACAATTCGCAGCTTCTTGAATAATCAGCAAGCAAACTTCAATGACATCAATCTAAGCGATAATCTCAAAGAATTAGATGGTGTTTATTCTAGAGAGAACACCTCTGAAGTGAGCATTGCATTGAAGGGAGGCTGTCACCTTTGCTGTTTGGCAGAGAAAGGGGATAGCGGGTTTTCATTTGGGTAAGCAGAAGATCTTGCATCTGTTTGGCTGTGCTCAGCACAGTGCAGATACAAAGCTTCTTAATGCAAATGCTAAAGAAAACGCCTGAGATGACTGTAATTCAGCTGTTGGATTGTATGTCAAAGGTTTTAGTTGTAGGTTTACTTAAAAAGTCTGTTTCAGGTTGTATCTAATGACCTTTTCAGTGATATTGCCCACTGTGGAGGGGAAAAAAAGGGAAGCTTCAGCCAATGTTTCTGCCTTCCTATCTATTGTCCTCTTTGCTTGTTTCTAAACTTCAGGTTTGGCACTCAGCCTACCCTCTAGTTTTGTACCTTCACTCATAGCAAGGTGAAAAAAGTCCACCCCAAATCAATTTCCAGATTTTAGACCATTTTTTTTCCTGGTTTGCAAATTGTTCACCACTCCTGTTTCTCGCAACTGCATATATTCTTCATAAGCACTCACCAGTCATGAAAAATGACTGTTAGCCTATGAACTGGCTCTGAACGCTTCATCTCAATTATTTGTTATTTGTGTAGTGCAAGTGGTCTGCTTAATTACTCGCTTCTGTCTTCTCGTGCCCTCAACAGATGGTTGAACACACTTAAATCAAGAGAATAACTGAGTTGAAAAGTAACAAATGCTTTTTAGCTGAAGAAAGACGGATAGCACACTTTGCAGGATTTTCACAAATCGACGCTATTTAAGTATTTGTGCGTAGGTTATATGCTCAAACGGCAGTTTTGCACGTGCTCATTGCATTCATGAAAGCAGCTGCTGCATTTACAAACCCCTTCTGTTTAGCCAGGTTTATCCCCATTAAAGTCTGAGCAGAAAGAGATGCCCAGCTATGGGCAGGAAGAATATCAAGAGTTTCAGGGGTTGCTTTTCTCAGAGAGGACTAGGAAAGCATATAAAGCTATGGACATTTTTAACCTTGGGATGATATAATGAACGAAGGTGCAGGTTGTAGCCCTGGAGTTTCATCTTTCAGCTCTAAAAAAAAAAAATAAAAATAAAAGGAAAAAAAAAAAAAGGAAAAAAAAAAGCCCTTGCAGGTGTTGCTCAGCCCTAAGCAGATGCTGCAGCTCCAGCCACAGCTCAGGCATGACCACCTCTGCAAACACAGCCTGGTGTTCCCACACACTCTACAGCGCTGAGGAGCTACTTGAAAGGCAACATATTACTCATTTCTGACCAAAAAAAAAAAAAAGATTTTTTTTTTTCTATTTCTTCCTATGTAACTTTCCTTGAGTGGTACTTAAATAAGCAAAATTTCCTTCCTTCTTTCTGAGAGAAGAGGGAAGAGCTTCATTGCAAAGTTGGCTGTTTCCTTTTTCAGAAATCACAAAAACCTCCTAAAAAGTAACCACAAGTACCCAGGACAAGTGAATGTGCAAATTTTGCTCTAGCTTAAAGCAGCGCCAAAACCACAACCCCCGTCCCGTCCCCCCATGACTGGAGCAGTAGAAGTCAGCACTATCCCAGTGGATGCACTTGCAGGAACAACGTCCCACTGCCAATGCAAAGCGGTTGCTTAGAATCTCAACCTTCAATTTTCAGCTGAATGATGTCCTGCTGAAGTCAGGGCTGAGTCTGCTCAGCCAGTTATTTCACAAGGGTTGCGTTCAGCTGCCTGGACCTTCCTTCCACAGCTCACGTGGCTCTGCACTGGCTCCTTGCCCTCAGTTATTCACCTGAATGGGGGATGCAGAGCAGGTGTCATTTGCTGCCGTGCTGATGGCTTTTGTTCAGCATCACCCAGTCAAGTTGGCTCTGCTTAATGATCTGTGCTACATTTTTGGTGTATGGCACAGAAGCCTAGCTTTCAATATAGTTTTATATAGGTTTCCCTTGGCCTCCTCAGGTGCCTGCTACCTTTTCTAAATGCATAGATAAAGTAAAGAATTCCTTTAAGGAACTCCCTTTATTTTCTCCTCTTTTGTCAGGCACAACTGAGCTAAGGTTGTCTCTAAGCGTCTCTCTGCTTTCAAACACAGTTTCACACTTTCTGTCTCAACTCTGTTACATGCTTGTCAATCCCATTTGCTCCTCAGCGTGGATAAGACTAGACTGGCTCTGCTTAGAAACAACAGGCTTTGCTGAGAGTTAGAGTATTTCCTGAATATTGTTCAGATTTCCTGCAGAGTGAATTGAGTACAGAAGGCACATATCTATTTTTAAATCCTCTTTTTTTTTTTTTTTTCTCCCTTCTCATCTGCCCCAGATTAAAACTCAAAGGGATTTAGAATAGATGCTCCCAACTCATCTCGGTTTCTCATACATTAATACCTAAGTTGATCAATATAAGAAGCTTGAAATGCTCTACATTTCATGGTACAAGTTTCACTTCATTTTTAATTCCTCTGAACTTAAAAAAAAAAGTTAATTGTTTATCCTTGTGAATCTAAGGTTTCTCAGATGCAGAGCCTGAAACACTCTAAGGGGATCACAGCTCCCAGGATATGTGGTCTCCTGTAAGACACCGGGTGCTTTAAGAGTAGGATCCATCAAAATAGATCATTAGGAAACGAGTCTTTGGGGTGTTTGGTTACCCTAAGTTTTGAGAGCATTGATTCATTGCAGAACTGGCTGATACGATTACCATCTCTTTTAGTGAAGAAAATGCATTACTTCAATACCTTTTCAGTACCTTTCTTCAGTACCTTTTCAGACTCTGAGTCACACCCAGAAATAAATCCCCAGAAAATTCCAAAGCACAGAAAAAAACAGTCCAACAAGAAAATTATACCAACTGTGCACAAGAAAGTATGTGTGTGCACGAGCATGTGCACACACGAGAGGGGGTGTGTGACACGACTGTGCATCACAGCACACGAGGGTGTGGGGGGTGAATACGGCCTAGCAAGTGAATGTAGGTGTTCTCACCAAGCAAGGTACACTGAAGGTGTGATGGAACAGAAGGAAGTGTCCTTGCAGTGAGCAGACAGAACTAGGAACTGATTCATCCATAACTTTCCTATGTTTAAATACTCAAGCGACATGGTGCCAGCATTCCTGTGCTAACGTACTCGTTCTGTGGGATGCTGGAGAGCCACAGGGTCTTGACACAAGCAGGTAAAAGTGTTAACATACTAACTCAGGAGGCAGGTGTCCTCAAGTTCAAAGCTTCTTTAAGCTACCGGAGGTGAGGTGCATATGCAGTAACGACTTACACATCAGGAGGTAGTAGCTGACAGCTGCTTCTTGCCATCACTAGGGAGAAGGCTGAACGCGTAACTCCACATGGCGCAACAGAGAAGGCAATGCTAAGACTTCTCCTGGTTACCTGCAGGAAAGATGAGAGAGAGGAAACCATAGCGAGTCAAACTCCATAGGTTAGTACCTGAAATCAGATGCCTTGCAGAGCTTCCCCCCTGCACAGTGGGGATACATCTAGAGCATGTAGCAGCAAGAGGCAATGCCTCTTACCTGAAGGAGGCCAGAGGCAGAGGGAGGCACGAAAAGACTGGTATCTGACCAAGCTGAATAGGAACACCAAGCCAGCACAGGGCACAGCCTCAGTGGGATAAGCTGCCAAGAAAAATGCAGTGCTTGAAGTTTTTTTTGTTTGTTTTTGTCCTGGAGTTTTACTCTGCCTGTCAGCTCCAGGAGAGAAGGGAATGAGCAGACTGCATGGAGAGGAGGAGGAGCATGGTGGAAGCAGTGAGCTTAGATTTTCTCCAAGTGTGGCCAGGGATGATGCTGCAAGAATTTCTCCAAGCACCATGATGTTAAAAATAAATAAATAAATCTAGTTTTATGCAACTGAAACTGCTTGGGTCAAACAGGGCAGGTAGTTAAGGCCAAAAGACAGTACTGGAAGGAGGAAGAAAATAGAAGTATGAGTTCTACAAGTAAAATTTGTTTCCCTATTTTACATATAAAGGTATTCAACATCTCATTTTGGAGCAACATTTCTTTTCAAAAATGAAATAATTACAAAACAAAGCATTAAAAAATAGAACAGGTGAAATATTAAGATCAATACAAAGTGTATTTTTCTATTGTTTTCCCCTCCATTCTCCTAAAAGAAACCAAAACCAAGTTGTCTGGGACACTCATTTTGACTGCTGAACCAAAACTTTACTTTGGTCCCCCTCTATTTTGCCTCATTGTTAGCAGATGTTTGAAGGCAGGGACTGCCTTTTATATATTTACACCTCACCTCATGTAGGCCTAAGTCATAAACATCATAAACACAAACACCTGGGTCTAACTTTTTTAAAGGGTACATTTCTCCTGAATTCTGTCACACGTCAGGCTTTCTTGAAGGTCAAGATTTTGTTTGTTGTCTTTGTCATGAGCAAAGAAAGGTAAATGGGAAAAAGCAAATGTGCCCCAAACAAGAAACTGCTGAGCCTTCTGTATAAATGTTTCCATTTACTCTGAGTTGGGTATGGATTTCCTTTATTTAATCTTTTATAGCTATATAAACAAAAAGATTAATCCAACTGCTTCACATTTCCAAATGAAAAAGAGAAAGCCAAAAGGTGGTAGTCACAGTGTCCTGTCCTGTCAACGTCAGTTTTAAGAGAACAAATCTTGCATGAAACCTGTAATTTATGAAACAAGGAAATCAAGTGACAGTAGTTGTGCATTTTTTTCCCCTTAGTGAGAGCTATAGTCTTAAGACCTTAAACTCCTTTCTGCTAAGTGCTGCATCAACACCGAGTGGAAAACAAACAGTCCAATTGGACTAGAAAGGTATGATAGATGGTGATGGAAATGAAAAATTATTACCGTTTTACACAATAGTTTCATAGCCTTGGTCCCATGTACCCAAGGCTAGCAAAGTAGCTTGTGCCAGAGCTAGGACTAGGACTTGAAGTCAGCCCTATCATCATGTAGGCATTTGGTTCTTCTTCCTGAAGTAGACTGTGCGTGTGTGTGTGTGTGTGTATATATATATATATATATATATATATAAAACACCGAACTTCATGACCATTATAAATTGGATGGGGGTGGGAGAGGGTTGGGGCAGAATCCATCAACAAAAAAAAAAAACTATACTAAATTTATATTAAATATACAATACTAAATATACTAAATACCAGAAGCACAAGCTTCCAGTGAATTGTTGAACACAGACTATTCTTTTTGATACCTGAATAATAATTAAAAAAAAAAAAAAACTAATGGGCATGGAAAAAGGTAAAGGGGTTCTGAACAAAGTATAATCACAATACCTCATGTAGAATTTGATGAGAAAAGACACAGCTGGCAGAGAAAAGGAGTTTGTTTCTTCTTTGCTCAAAAACGAGAGAAGTTGCCAGTGTAGCCCTTCTCCTGTACTTCTTTTTCCCTCCCAGTAACAGGAACATTAGGGTCACCCTGCAATCAGTAAGTCCTGTCCCTGGACACAATAGTCACCTCTTGCCCCTGTCCTAGGGCTTTCCAGCAGTGGCTGGTGGCCCTACAGCAATTCCCTGGCGTTACTTGCTCTCCCTGAGGAACCACAGTTTACTTGAAAGCACCTCACTACGTTGCAAATTAAAAGCGACCGGAATGGTGGCCTGAAATAGCAGGGAGATGGCATTTGTGGCCCTTTTTCCTGTTATGAGATATATAAAGAAGACACTCAGAAGAACAGGGGCTGATGTAATGCAGCACAGCTCCACTAAAAATCACTGAAACGAAGCCAAATGGGATTGATTGAGAATCCAGCCCACTTCCAGTGATTTTTTTTTTTTTTGATAATTTGCTTGTAAAACAACCGCAACAAAAGTAAAATATAACCTGAATACAGGTCAGCCACTAAGCTAATACAGACTTCCCATAAATGACTGGAAGGCTTTACAGACATAATCCACGTACAGCAGAACTCAGCATTGCCATGGAAACAATTACATTCAAAGAACAAAACACAATTGATATCAAGCCATTCAGAAGGCATTTAAAACTTGTTATGCACTTGAAGTACAAGGAAATTAGTTTGCTAATTAACACACTGTTCCCAACCATTGTGATTTCTTTCTCTAATGGTGAGAGTGGTATTTTCTGCCTTGCTTTCTTTCCTAATGCTCCCTCCAACAAACACACTTAGTTTAAATACAATATTTCAGCATTTGTTTCAAGCCACGTAATAAAAGCTCAAACTGAAACCAGTCTTTATCCTTTCTTTTTCAGCCAATGCCTCCAATAGATCCTTTTTAATCTCCTCTAATGTCTCTAATGTAATGAATCCCATATATAATGACATTATAATGGTTAGAAAGTGCTTAGGCAAGCCTTCCAAAAAGAAATAGACTTCAAACTCTTTAAACAAAAAGCCAAAACAAAAACAAAAACCCCTCCAATAAAAACACCTTTTAATTAACTGCAGTGCTCAGAGCGCTGTTTAATTATGAGTTATGAGTTCTAATATCCCAGCCCTAGTTTTGCAGGAGGTCAGTCACCATTTTCCCCAAGTTTGCAGCAGAAAAGCTACCTAATGACCCGAAATGACACCTAGCACTTGGAAATCCAACGCTGGGTGCATGTCAATAGAAAAAAGTATCTTCTTTATGACAATTTTAGCATAAGACACCAGAAGTGACAAGACACTGCAAGAGATTAACCATGTCTAGGCCCCAGGGACCTCAGAGAGAGGGGCTTCTGGATATTATACTTGGAAAACTCCTTTATAGCCAGTAAAAACATTTCGGGCAGTTTAAGTCTGGTAACATCTATAGCCCTCAAGTTCTTGATTCATTCCACTTTCCTGCAGGCATTTAATCAAGATGCCTGAAAAGGACGTGCAGTTCCAGCCACTGGACAGAGAAAAAACCCCAGGGAGCAATTCAGATCTCAGTTGGGCTCATTTCCTCTCTCTTTTTTTTAAATTTCTATTATATTCTGTGTTATGGGGGTTAAATCCAACCCCAAATACCACATTATAATATTGTTTTCCCTTTATTTTGTAAGAAACTGAGGCACCGAAAGATGCTGTGATCTGACTCTTATTATTCAGCAAATCAAAAGAAGCATACACTTCAAAATCTCTCATCCTAATGCCTTTTGCAGGAATAGAAGATCTGCTATTGCTCATTCACTGATTTTGGCACCAGCCAAAACGAATCTACTTTTATTCCTGTTTTTTCAGACTGCCACATCCCATCCTGGGTAGAACAGTCTGCAGCAGCTTTTTCATCTCTGTGCAAAGCATCCACGTTGGTTTTTTTTCTTTCTTTCTTTCTTTCTTTCTACTCTCAGTGCTTCTGTCTGGGCGTAAAACATTTTCAAGCTCCTCTCATTCATTCACCAGTGAGCTTGAGACAGCTGCATTAGCAGCACTGCCAATAAACAGCATGGTTAGGGAGAGCAGCACACTTCAATCCTAAGTATTGTAGGCAGCCTGCAAGAATAACACATCTCCTAGCTAAAATCATGTTCCAATCCTCATCTTCAGGGAAAGAAAACATAGGCCAACATTGCCACACACAGCCAAATACACCCATGGCTTACTCAGTAGGTATCCTACTGGCCCCAAAGCATGCCTGAAGTTGAACAAAAGCCTCAGGTTCACAAAAGTCCTTTTTGCATGAAGGCAATTGGAGCGCATGTTCTGAGTTAAACCTCCTCCTAAGAGGCTTGCTGGACTGAGACATTGGTGCTTAGGGCACTGAAGTACTCTTACAGCAATTCCCAAACCAATCTGGGCTTGTAGCCTCCAGAAAATGACCCAGAAAAGGTGCATTGGGAAAAGTTTAATGGTGCTTCTTCTTTTAGGCTGCTCAGACTGCAGGAAAAGACCAGGATGATCCCCACATGTAATTGTCACAGAACGTGGGAAAACAAACACTAACAAAACCCTCACCACCTGATTAATTTTGAACCATCCCATATTACAGGAAATGAAACTGCCCTCAAACAGGGACTTGCTGGCTACACACTGACCAGTCTGGCAAGCAGTTATTGACTATGCCTTGGCAATAGTGGGTGGTGACTAAATCACTCCTGGCCCCAAGGTCCTGAGATATCATAATTCCCCACGTTGGCCAAAACTGTAATTTTCCATCTATCATATCCCTCCCAACAACAAAACCTCCAACCCTCTCCCAAGATAGCCCAATAATTGTATTTCCTGCCACATTGCTTCTGCTCCTGCTGAGCTCCTGTTCTCTGAAAGACAATCTTTGAGCTAATTACATGGCATTAGCTATGATTCTGTAACTCTTCCCCCACGTCAAAAAAAAACACTTGAAGTAGACTAAAGCATATTCAGAATATACTGTTTCTCTCTTTGGGAGCCTAATTCCTCTCAGAGGTAACTTAATCACCAATTACCCACAAACTTGGTATCAAGTGTCACCACCGAATTTAATTTGCTTCCTGACAAAGAATGCCTTCGTGAGGATATCAATACCTGACGTAGGAAACAGTTTGTGAAGCCAGAGGAAAAAATAGACAGAATGAGAGTACTTTAAGGTGCTTAATCCGCTTTTGAAGTACACAGGCTGTAACTGCGCTACGATGGCACAAACCCTAAATGAATAAGCAGACCGGGTGCGAAGGTAACTAGTTCAGGAGAAGGAGGGGTGCACTTAATGCCTCAACAGCTTGACCTCTGCAGTAGAGATAGCCATGAAGAAGAGAATGTGGCCTGAAGGAAGGGATTAGCACGAGCTCGCAGCACAACCCAGTACTCTGACCACAAGACTGGTGACTCAGACGCTGGAAGGCAGAAGAGGGCGTTACAGGTTAACTAAAAAAGTCAGCAAGAAGTTTGCATACGACCTTGCCCCAGGGCTTACTTGCAGCTATGGAGCCTGCGTATTTGTGTGTGTGTTTCTGTAGCCTGCGGGGTGGCAGGAATCCCTTCCATCAGTTCTGTAATTGGCTGCAGCATTTCCTAGAAAGACCGGGTTGTGGCCTGCTCGCTCTGCACGTCACTCCAAATGATGGCTGCACGGACAGCCCCAGACACTTTCACACTCAAAGAGAATGATGAATTTCTTCAGGAAGACAATGCTGCAGGGCTGTCTTGAATTACGCTCTACATACAACAACAAGCAAGTTCCTGTCTTAATGGGTGACTCTTCCTCAAAATACACTGCTAGGGACAAAAAAATATAATAATAAATGTTTCCTTCTCTTCACCTAGACTTACCAATCACAATCACCCCTGAGGATATCTTCTCCCAGTACTACATATGCGCTTCTCCCATCGTCCCAGCATTCATACTATCACAGAGCTTTGCACAAAGCTGTGGACAGTTCATCCATCAGGTGAAAACTTTGCTTGCCACCTGTTACTAGTTTTGTTTTCATCAAAGAAGGTATCTTTACAACAAAAGCGTCTGGAATAAGAGAGCCCCCCACTCATATTTTCTAATCATAATGTCAAGATGTAATAGAAGTAAGACTTCTTCAGCATTAAAGCTGTAAAACTCTTCATCCAAGAGCAAGCTCAAGAGCAGGAAACCAGGCATACAAAGTCCCAGTCCATTTAAAGTTGGCATACATCTTATTATCATAAATACCAGGCTGAAGAAGACAGAATGGGAATGGACAACCCAGCTTTATGGGACACCATCAGTTACCACACACATCCTGTGAGCAGAAAGGAAACCTGACCTGCCAGGATGTTGCTGAACTAATGCACATCTGGCTCTTGAATGGCCAGAGATAGCGTTTGAAAATAGCCATTTGGGATATTATCGGCCATCAATTGCGGCTTTCCAGAGAGCAGTTTTATATCTGAAGGCACACATCTGCTACATAAGCATTTTAACTTCTGTAAATGCAGCTACAGATGCTGGTGGAAGTGTGCTTTTCTGGCCACGTAGACTAAGCGTAGACTAAGATCAAGGTTTCAACAGTGTGTGCTCAGCCACCATGTCCTCCTCCTCACTATTTCTCTGAACTGAACTAGTACCTTCCCAGTGAACAAGTATCACCATTTCATTGCAAGACTCGCAATATTCTTTCTATAAACCTTAAACTCTCATAATTATCAGATAATTTCAGTTTCCTTTTATTATTATTTTTTTCCTGTAACCATCTAACTCGGAGAGCTGTAATTAAAACCGAAACACACAAAGCAAGCTGTTGCTGAAGAATCAGAAACCAGCAAATATACAAAAACAAAGAAGGAAGCTTTGGATTTAGGTCTCACTCCTACTACTTGAGAGATGGGGTTTGGCAATATCGATTGCCTTCTCCTTCCTGCAGTATATCTTGCTCTTCTATCAGAAGCAGAAGAAAATAAAACATCATGACAGTCCCTCTACATTGCTAGGACCATTATTTTGAAATCTGGCCGTGGTTTGGACTATCCTTGATTATAGTGTTTCACCAAGTTTTTGTTTATTTGAATGTTCCTGAACCTCCTCTTCTGATCTCTGTCTTTTCTTCCTGCGATGCTTTTTGACCATGAACACAGACTGTTGATATTTAAAGCCCTACCTCTCCTCATCATTATTTGTTCTGTGGAATAACATATTGTTTGCTCTGTGAAGTATTGAATCCTCCCCACTCCTGTAACAGTGAGATGAGATCTTCAGTCCTACTTCCCACTATTCCCTGAATTTCATGGTACTGGAATCCATCTTTTATTCCTTGTCACGTTAATCTTCCAGCCAGTGACTGCTCATACAACGTACAGCAATGAACAGCCACGCGTCAGCCCTCAGCGTTAGCTCATGAGTCATTTCTGACGAGAGAAAATGAGAATCTACCACACGTTCAGCCACAGAAGTGGTACAAACAAACAGCTCTCCAGCACCCTTAGCTTCATCGCAGCAAACTTCAGCTATCAAAGCAGCGCCGGGATACCTTTGTCCAACACTCATTACTCCCAACTATTCAAGCCATTAAAAGACCGTGACCATTTATATAGATGTCTCTACCAAAGTCTCTGCCTCTTGTTCAATAATCCCTGTAAAAACTAGTGTGCCTCTGCATCTGTCTTGTGTCTTGGGGTGGGATCAGTTTGGGGTAGGCACAGTAAGTACCCTTGGCCCACGTTGCACAGAAGTCCCATCCTAGAACAGCCCTTGCCAGTGCTGTAGGATAAGGAGCCCAGTGCCTGCTGTACAGGAAAATGTGGACAGCTTAACAGTGCCTTTATTTCATCGCCTCAGAATAGAATAAACACTCAATAGGTACGTATTTCAGGGTAAAGTTAGTAAAACCTTCAGGCAAGCTATAGCCAACAAGGGAACAGCACAGCCCAGTGTATTGAATTGAGGGGTAAGTGGAGGTGTTTAAGGCCAGGTTGGATGAGGCCTTGGGCAACCTGATCTAGTAGGTGGCATCCCTGTCCATGTCAGGGGGTTTGGACCTAGATGATCTTTAAGGTCCCTTCCAACCCAAGCCTATTTCTCCTCTACTGTTTGGGGATAAAGATGACAGGAACCATGTAGAAGAGAAGACACCATCCCTATAACTGCTCACCTCAAAGAAACCTGTAAGCTGCCAGTGTGTCTGCAGCAGACAGAATAGATCTGCAATCTCTTCTGAGCAGTAGCAAGTCCCTTGGGAGCTATTCCCTTTGCACTGTAAAGGGGGAACCATTCTTTCATGCCTAAATGTTTTCGTAGTATTGTTTTTCTATAGTATCACCGGGGCTGGACTATTATCATTCCTGCATTCTTCCTTTCCTCTCCTGGAACATTCCTCTGGGCAAACTGTGGCTTACTATGGACTTTTACAGAAGACAGAGGCAAAGCAGATGAAAATCTGTTAAAGGCAGTAACGTGTAGCTGTGAAAAACAAGCCTTAATGAAGGCAATAGTTAAATCTGTACTCTACAGGCCTGAGCAGGGAGAGCCATGGCTCCACTCATTCCTAACCAAACTGCATCTGGGATGCAGCTGGATCCAGCTCCAATGTTCCAGCTGAGGAATAGAGACCAGAAACCGGAGCTTGCTGCACATCCAATGTGAGCCTGTGCCATGGATAATCAGAGTTGCATCCAAAATTGGCTTCAACCTACCCACTTGAGTAGAAAGAAGGCAGGTAAAAGCAGTATGCAAAGCCTCCAGTTTTCTTTGTATGTGGCTTCTTGGTGTAAATGGGTATGATGTGCACACACTAAGCCTCTGAAAGGACAGTACGGACAGGGACACCAGCAGCACGGACTTCTGCTTCAGTAGATGAAGCCCATCCTGCTAGTTTAAAGATAACTTAGACATAAATATACACTGCAATCCAACACTTGTACTGTCATGCAAATATAAGAGCAGAAGACTCCCATTTAGCTACTGGTCTGACGCTGACAAGTTAAGTCACCTTGAAAAAGCCATGGTGCCTTCCTACCCCTCTGTTCAAACTGTACAGCAAGGACAGAAGAGCCTGTCTGCTATAACAGGTCCTTGATCTTGATTGGGATTTCTGATACCTCAGTAATCCTAATAATAAACATTTCAGAGACAGAATTACCTAGAGTTATCCTCAGGCACTTCTTGCATTGAATATGTATATATTCTAATTTAGGCACGTGCACATTAACTGTAGGCGAAGGCATCACCTTGTTGTGCTTTTATTATCCCGAAGTCCAATGAAACCACGCATCCTAAAAGCTACCTCACAGAATGAAAGCAGCTGAATTGCTGGAATGCCTTTAGCTATAAATCTGCATGGCAGAAACTGGTCTCTCCTCCAGTCCATTCAAAAACGCTTTTATCTACACATTAGAGGCCATATTCCATACGCGGTTTGAGGCAAAACATCCATAGTAGGCATTTGGAACCTCCAGGGGCATTGATAAGTGAAATAATTGGCATGTTACCACCAGAGACCCAGAAAAGTCACCTTCCGACTACAATGGGTTGCTTCTGACAAAAGCCAACTGAGGCGCATAATGCCGTTGTTCATTAAGTTCCCATTAATGATAAAAATTCTGATTTCAATATTTAATACACCTCAGAGATCACAGCGCATAATTTAATGCGCAAGCAGATAATTTGCTGATCAAGGTACCTCTCTCCCATTAAGGCAAATGGTTGCACACTTTGCTGATTAACTGTATCCTACACACACACTCTGCTGTTCTCTACTCTCGGCGAGGCATTGTCCCCTCTGGAGCTAGTCCTTGTGGCACACAGCTAAAACCTGTACACACCAGCTCTTCCACGTGACGTATAAATGCTGTATCATCCCTACTTCCACTGCTTTCTATCCTTGGTGTCTTCTGAGCACGCAGGATTAGGACACCCTTGGCAATAACGAAGTAGGCCCCACGTTGAGGCTTCTGTGCCATGCGGCTTCCAGCATCACCTCTCTTTCGGCTGTGTACGTGCCTGCAACCAGGTCCGTTCCTTGTCTGACACCTCAGGAACAGAGAACAGCTCTCTGAGCCTCAACTGTCTTTTGGGGCCGACCACAACCTGGCATAAAGGGCGCCGGGATGAGCAACAGATACATATGGCTTTTGGGCTGGTATGCTTGGAGGCTTTGTGGAAACGGGCAGGGACAGCACTGGGAAGTGTGACTAGGGCAGAATTACAGGCTAAACCCACATACAAAGAGGGGGAAAACTTATTTTCCTTCAGCAATTCAAGCGTCTCACTTTGCTCCAGGGAGCAGCAAGACTCGGATGCCAAACCTCACAACGATCCGGAAAACAGAAGGGTCATTTTTCACCTTCCTCCTCTGGTAATCCACGGGCCTTTTTTTAAGCAGGTTTAAATCCTCTCAGGCAATGCTGAGAGCTCACTCAGTGGGCTGCTGCTCCCTGTCACAGAACAAAACAAAGGGGGAAGGAAGCAGGCTGGGGCAGCTGCTTCGTGGGGGATAACCCAGCCACATTTCAGTAGATGTCACTACGACTATTTGGGCTATAACCCTTACAGCAGCTGCTCATCAGGGCTAGAAACATGCAGACCCATCTTATGTATGGCGTGCAAATGGGACAGGATATCAGCAAACTTTCTGGAAACCCTAATAAAAGACTAGTGTATTCCTGGAGATAGTATCACTCCCTCAAAACAAATCAAACACAAAAAGAGGACCAGACACCATAGGATTTACTTGAAATTATTCTGCAACTTTTTACCCGAACGCTTCCATTAACGTGCAGCAAAACCCCTGTGAAGCGCTTTGAAAACGTACCCCCAAGTCTGAACTTGTCAACATTTCTCAAGACCTCTATATGCCAGAGATCCCAGAAGGTACCAGCGACTTGATGACATGCTCATATTCCCTGTCTCCAAGCCCAGGCAAATTAATAGGAATACACCACATCAACTCATCGTATGGGAGGAAATAGAGCTGGCTATTAACGATCTCAAACAGCAAATGGCCCCCAGGCTAGAGAAGCTCCCAGGGGAATGGCACTCCAAGTTTAAACAAAAGTCATCATCCTAATGGTTTTACTACTATTTTCCCCCTCCACTCCCCATTCTGCTGATTCCCCCCCATACTCACTCTACAGCAGCAATATTCCATGAAAAGTCGCTGTCTGCAAACCAACTCTCATCTCTTGGGTCTGCCTTAAGTAGTGCCAGTGGATGCTGAAGGCAACTCCTAACTGAAGGCCAGCTGAGAGTTTGGCCCTGTTAGGGCCTTAGCTGAAGTCTAAAGGCTTGTACCCAATGTGCCCTAAGCTGGAACACCCGAATTCCTGTAAGCAACCAAGCGCAATTTAGCTGCTCCAAGTAGCAGTGGGGGAGAGAGACAAATTGTCCCTTCTCCTTCTCTGTTAATGTATTTGGGAAACTCTTCTCTCCTGAGGATGTCTGTAACCGAATGTTCTTCACACATGATTTCATGTCACTATTAATAGTGACATGCCTTGTCCTTTCATTAACATACTGGTTAAATTTAGTCCTTCTTTGAAGCCAAAAAAAGGTAATCTGTGGTCAGGGCAGAGAGTCCCTGGCCACTTGGTAAAAAGAAAAATAAAAAGAGAAAAACAAAAATCCAAAACCAAAGGCCAGGTTTTCAAACCCCATCCTAGGTATATCCTTTGGTTGCCAGCTTATTTAGCTGTCACACTGGGGGGTGAGATCTACTGTACTTTCTTTGTCTCCTGAGCTGAATTAAAATTCTGACAGCACTGGGGAACAGGGTCTGGTGCTCAGGCTTTGCTACACCCAGTCTTTATTTTATTTGCAGTCTTTATTTTTCTAAAGACTACAGTCAGTACTCTTAAACCAGGGGATTTCCCCATACACCTCAAAGATAGCATTTATCTACAGGTCAAACTTCCCAGGTGCAGCTGGAGCACAAGGAGACATGCCTGGGCCAGCACACACCTTGCTACCTAGGGCAGAATAGACACAGCAGCATGAAGCTACACACGAAGGCAATGCTTGGGGAGGGTTGCTGGAGGATTACAGAACACACACAGGTTTCTATCCTGCAAGAACAGGAAGACTAGAAAGTCCATGACATCCTACCTCTTATCTGAAGCAGCTGAATTAACCCTTACTTGAACCCAACCATTGTAACTGCAGAACCAAGGATCCTTACCTGCTTTGGGAATGGTGAAGGGCTTGCAAAGCCCAACTAAGCTTGATAGCAACGCATCTCCTGCCAGAGCTCTTCCTGGATGCCTGTAAGGTACCAAAAGGAAGATTTTCCCCAGAACACCTCATTAACTGATGGAAACACCTGCATTAAAGCTTCAGCTCACTCTGCCATCTGCAGATTTAGGGTTACCCCAGCCAGATAAATCCCCAGGCCAAATTCCAGGTACCAAATTCCTTCCGTGGCAAGAAGCATTTTTTTAGGGCAACTCACATCTCAGTTAAGCACTGAAGTCAAGCAAGTTGAATTGTAGACTAAGAAAGCTCTGATTTTGCACAATTTTGTCATCGCATGCAACTAAAAACCACCTCTTGTTCATTGCTTGTGACTCTATGTTCCTTCTGCCACAGTTAGGGAAGGCAATTGCCCCTCTATCAGCATCACTATCTTAAAACCAACGACTAGAGACAAGCAAATATTTAGGTACTCACTTCCCAGTCAGCCAGGAGCTAACTCTTAATTCCTGCATGAGAACCAGAGCACTGAAACCCAGCCATGCAGCAATACAGCCACCCATCGTTACACACCATCCCTCCCTCCAGATGTGCCAGCATTAAGTTCAGTGTTTTGCAGGTGTCTACACGACAGCAGGCTTCAAACTAAGCTACTCTCCAAACCTCTTCAGGTCAGAGATTTTAGGCTTTAAAACCTTAAGCACAAAAAGTGCACTTCGCAACAGCTCCTGTGGGTGTTATAAGGAGCAACAAAAAGCTTTTAAGCACTCTTAAGAGAGAAGAAGATGACAATGAAATTGAGGGGAAATGAAGAAAAAGATAATCATACTGCAAGTTGCCGCTCTCATCTCCCAACTACTTCCAAGGCTGCAAGAGCCCAGGCAGCCAGGAACAGCTGCCACCCTATTAAACTCAACAATTTACAGGTGCTTGGAGGGAGCACTTGCACGCAATTAGCTGAGCAAATTCACTTACTTAAAGATGCAGGGCCCAGCTCTTGCTGCTGCAGCTTGCCTGTGCTCTGTTGGTATAGTGCCTGTAGTACCTCTGTTAGGGGTCCTATAGTGCATCTGCAGTCTTGGAGGTATAGTGAATGCAAGAAAAATGCATCACTGCTGACTTAGGGTTGTGTTAGAAACCTTCTAAAGACGCATCATGACATGGACCTGCCAGATCTAGCAGCAGCAAGTGCTGTGCAGGCCTATGCCAGATAATAAGCAGTCAACACAGTGCAGGCAGGCAAGCAGCCTGCTCCTACCTTCACCATCATCCTCATGAGTCTCCCTGACTAGCCATCCTTGCTCCATGGCTACTGCTGTCTCCCCTTGCTCCTATTATCTGCCAAAAATTATACTCAGCAGCAACACACGTTGTCTAGCAAAGCTATACAATGAAACTTCATACTACAAATTCTTTGGTTAATTTTTTTTCCCCCACTAGCATGAGACGGGTAATTTGGTGATAGCGGCCTTTTGCAATCGGTGGACATACTTGCGTGTGCTCGTAGTGAAACGCTGTCCGGGTGATTTAGAAATCTGACAAAGGAAAGCCAGGATTGCTGTATTCAGAAGGGAACAAATAACTACAAGCACTGTGTGATATGGTGTCGCTTACTGTGCTGTTTTTTTTCTCTTCCAGTTAATCTCATTATTGCAAATTAGGGAGTTTCTCCTGCAGTTTAAAGGTGTACTCTCACACATACAAAGGAAATAAACAAAGTATTTTGCTTCAGATCTCAGCTGCAGTCAAGTTATTCTTTGAGCCTCTTGACTTAATCTGTAAGACTTTGGTCTCTTTTCTTGTATCAAAGTCCCACACAAATTGAAATAGCCCCTGCTCACATCCACTCAAATTCAGTAACACTGCTGCTCTGATTTAGCAATGGCCTGAAAATACGTCTGTATTCTCTTTGTTTTTACCTATTCCTTTATTCCTATTCTCCCATTAAACAGCAGAAAAATTCAAAGTACCTTTTAATTGAGGGTAATCCAAAATGAAAGCTTGTGAGAGATCTGTAATCAAAGAGCTGAATAGGATATCTTTACTTACACCAAACAGCCCCATGATAGCATCTAGGAGAGGATGATAGCTTCCCTCCATAAAAGCCAGGGTCATATCCACAGTGTTAGAATGTAAAACCAATGAGTGCAAGGCAGAAAAAAAAAAAAAAAAAAAAAAAAAGGTGACATAGCGTAATCTTCAGCTACTACAAATTGGCTTCCTACTGTTCGGAGCACACTCTGTGATGATGTTCCCAGTGCTCAGACGTGGCCTTTTCCTCTGCCAGTACCATGTACTGAGCAAGAACACTGCCTGAGAATAGCATGGGAGGAATAATTTAGGTTTAGATTTGTCCAAAGTTTTATTTATTGATAATTAGACTAAATATCTCAGAGACTTTTGGTGATGCTACAACTTTAAGACAGCCTGAAAGCACTTAAAATAGACTTTAAATTGCATGTTTGAAGCTTTTCAGCACCCAAGGGACTGGCTGTGATGCTGTTTTGAAGCTTTTGTTAGCACCTCGGAGAAGCCTGGCTATTGGATTCTGTAGGCTATGATTGCCTCAAGGTGCAGTACATAGCAAGAGCAAATCAGCCTCTTAAGTGTTATCACAGACAAGGGCTGGGATGGACAGCAGAGCCCCCCCCCCCCCCCCAGCCATCAGGGGCTGAAATTAGGAGCGTGATTTCGCCAGGCTCCTGCTGAACTCAGAGAAGGCAAGATGGCTCTAAAGCATGAACCTGGCCATGTGGAGTATCCAAATACGCCTCTAGGGATGCCTACCTCCTTCCACAAACAACAAAGATGATGATGGGTCAAGACATAGGTGCCTTCATGAGATACCTGAAGATACTGGGTGGATCCGGACTAGATTCCTAGGAATATTTAAATTTAGCAAGAATGTTGTCCAGCTGCCAAGCTGTAGAATACCAGGCAAGCAAGGAAGTGTGAGGGATTTTTGCCCTTCCTATGAAGACTTCTGAAAGCAATTTTGGACTGCATTAGTCACGGCAAGCAGACAGTCACAGAAGTGCAAGAAAACTTTCCTGTGTCCCACCTCTATTTATTATGAGATCCACAAATCAGATGGCTCTTTCTCACATTGGAGCTCTTAACTGAGTGGTAATCCCCCAATTTCACCTATTTTCATTGTAGCTGCTGCTTGTTGCCATAATCCCTGCAAATAAACTTGCTTTATGACATACTGATTCATCCCTAGACTCAGCCTTAGGCCTCCTGAGGTATTAACAGAAAGATAAGATCCTCTGACAGATGTGAATGTAGGCTCAGTCACCCAATAAACAACCTTTTACCAGCTGGGCATAATCCCTTTATCAGATTATGCCTGGTGCATTGGGTTCTCAGGTCTGCAGGTGCTTTTCTTAGAGCAATTAGAAGCAGCATTAGAGGAAAGAGAAAAAACCTTACCGAGGAATCTCACCACCAGAAGAAGGATTTCTTGGCTGTAAACCAGCCAGGCTGTTACAAAGCTTGGTCGGCTTAAAGCAGAGCAGCAGCTCGTGCCATCTAAAATCGCGTCCTTCTGAATTCAAATGGGCACTGCAGTTCATCCCAGAGCACTCCTAATTGATGAGATGACTTATCTGCAAAGAGCAGAGAGCCAGGAGAGGGTGCTCAACAATAACTAGAATAAGTCCTGTGTTCGCTGAACCCACGGATGTACCATGCCCTGGTAACGGTGGTGTTTACACACAGCCACTTGCTGGGACTGCCAAAACCAGCGTGAGGGCTTCTGAGTTTGCATTTCAAAAATTGTAAAGGGATTTTAATCCAGCTCAAAACGTCTTTGAATATAGGGAAGGCCACAAGATGAGATTAAAAAAAAAAAAAAAAAAAAAAAAAAAAAAGTGGAAGCCTGCCTGCCAGAGTTTAGGCACAAACAACTGAAATTCCACCCAAATCCCCATGCCCACTCGTCCTACCAGCAGAATGGGAAGGTCTCCAGCCAGCCCACGGGAAACATGAGGATCTTGAGGAATATGAATTAGTTGCATTTATGCTTAACTCTTTCAGACAAAATATTATGCCCTAACACCCAAAAGTACTGAACTGCTGAAGGATTTAGGTCAAACAAAGCTATTCATCACATTTTTTTCTGATTTTGAATAAATTGTTTTACTTGAATGTTAACTTTAACAAATCTACGGGCATTAAAATTTGATAAACAGGGCAGTGTTTCTTAGGCACAGGAACATTGTCTTTTTGCCCGGAATTTTTAAAACAGAGAAAAAAAAAAATCATTTCAGATTGAAAAATCTGACAATAAATAATTACCACTGTTATAGTTCTTGTCTTTAGAAATTATTCTTTTGCAGGGAAGACGAAGCCTCGGTTGTGCAGCTCTTGTAGGAGAGCAGTGCAGAAACCAGGTCTCCAAAGACAGGCTGTGTTCTTGTAGTGTTGATATCATGTCGAGATCCAGCAGGATGGGAGTCAGGGGCTACGAGTTTATCAATGACACATCCTTTATCTTGCTAACTGCAAAGGTTATGATGCAGTCCGTAATGTTTGTCACGCAAACAACTACGTGAGATTACATTTTCCATAGTGGAATGAGGAGAAAAAAAAGGACGTGTGAATTTATCAATTAAATTTGAAGCGGGATTTTTTCATGGATTCTGCTGTCACAGCTGCCTAAATTGGAAAACAGCAAAAATTCAGGCTCTCTGGACTGAGTAAATGACTATAATTTGTATTTAAATGGCATAGGAATCGAAAGTTGACTCTATTTGCTTATTCTATAGCCCTGTTTTTCCTCATTGTTTCTTTCTGAGCCTCCTACTGTTTAAAAAATTGAAAAATCAAGCTGAGCTGAATGACCAATGCCTTCATCATGATTGAATCTTTCTTTCCCTCCGTCTGTGCACGTGACTGGGGGTGCCAGAAAAGAGTGTTTTCCTTAGCTAACAAATGTCTACTTTCACTTCATTTTATCTGCCTTTGCTTGGGATCATTCAGCACATGAAAAGGATGCTACTGGGAATGACCTCATGTTGATAACCTCCTAATAACTCAGATATTAAAAGCAATTCTGCTAGACAGGTGCTGGAGGAGTTTCAGAAGTGATACTTGCAAAATACCCTTCCATCTGCCACAAAAACAGCAAGGCACCTCTTGAACCTAGACAGCAAAGACCCTGCACAAGGTTGAAGATCCTCATTCACTTTTTTTGTCTGTGCAGGGGAAAGCACTGATCCACACAAACATTATTTCCAAGGCCAGTTTTGTGTCGCTGTAATTTCATAGCCTTCTGTGGTGTTCCCCGTGTTTTATTCCCACGTGTGGAACAGGGGTCTGCCTGCTGCGTATTTTGACGTGGCAAGGCGTGCTACTTAATGTCACGGTTTGTTAATTTCTCGATAGATCTGTTTTCTCTCTGATTGCAATTGCTGTTACCTTTAGGATATCCTAAAATCTTAGCAAATAGAGTTGCAAGTGACCTCAGGAGAACATCTAGTCAATTAACCTACCCACAGCAGCAGTGAGGACACTCCAGTAGAGCAGGGAAGATGTTTAATCCAGATCATTCTTAACAAGAGCTCCTAGCAGACAGTGTTTAAGGCCTCCAAGCCCACTCCTCAGTTCTGTGAACTGCCTTACACCACCTTCCTGGAACAAAATTGAGATGTAAATATTATGCTATATATGATATTGTCTTCTCAGCATATTCCAAATACATATTACAAAGTTGTAGTTGTAGATGTTACTGCTCAGTGCTTTAGGAAATCTGGCTATTTAAGCCTCTATATACCAACCTCCCCATGCTGAAATATGTCCCTATAAAGATGCTGGTGGTGGAGGGAAAGGCAGAGGAGACTCAGGGGTGACCACTCATTTCTTTCTCTTATGAGCATTCGGAAACCCTTCGATTCAATGTGCCATCAACGCTTGAGGAGAGTTGGAGGAGGTGGAGGAAATATTAACGGTGGTGATTTTTTACAGCAAATGCACTTGGTTGACCAAGTTTTACTAGGAAAGCTGTTGTTACGGTGTGAGAAGGTCCATGAGCTAAAGCTGTACAAGGTCAGGAAAGTGAAAACAGAGTATGTTTTTTGAAGTCAGCAGCCCAGAGTCTGAAGATGAAAAATACCGACATGGAAGGGTATGGAAAAAAGAAACACAAAAAGCATAGTGGGAAAGAGAGAAAAATATGCTAGATATTAAGAAACTAATAAACAGCACATTCTGGCTTTTATTATTATTATTATTATTATTATTATTTTTACTAGCCATCAGATTTAACCAGATAACACTTAGCTTCGTATTTTCTACCTGGCCTAATATTGCATTAATCATAGATGAATATTGTCCTTCTGTTCTCAAAATCTTTGATGAACATCTTAAATTCTCAGGCCAACAGGAAACCAGCCTACCTGTTTGCTCATGTTAACAGCCATGATTCT
Organism: Oxyura jamaicensis; assembly: GCF_011077185.1. Taxonomy (NCBI): domain Eukaryota; kingdom Metazoa; phylum Chordata; class Aves; order Anseriformes; family Anatidae; genus Oxyura; species Oxyura jamaicensis. Next base: position 689,668 of record NW_023303850.1, on the reverse strand, counting down.
TGGACAAAGAGCATTTAATTAGGTGCTCCTGCAGTCACTGATTCATCACCCGACTATTCAGCGCAGCCCTACTGAAAAATCTTCAACGTTTTCAGTCCTTCAGAAGTGGCCTCATTGGGAAGAGGACTCCTAACATCCCAGGAGCTATTAAACACATCAACAAGCTTGGCACTGATTCATTTTTATGTGACTACTAGAACACTACTCTGAATTAGGTCTGCATTTACATAAATCTTCTTCTAATAGTCTTCTCCACCTTTTTCTGTTAAAAAAGAGAGGGAGGGAGGAAGGAGAAGTTGAATAAGAGTAGGAGTGGAAGTGACACTCAATGGAATAATTTTGTCTTCCTGCAAACCAGTGTATAACCCCTCATGACAAGCTATGGATATATACAAACAGCCGTAATAAAAAAGCCCTACTCCAAACACAGAAAAGAAGGCAACGTTCAGGTTGTAATGGCAGCATTCAATCACAGAATATTTCAGCCGTAATTAGTAATGCTGCCCTCATTACTCAAAAGTGTTCTTCTCTTCCTGTCTTTTCATAATCATGCTGCTCGAGTTATTTTCTGCTTTGGTCATACCATGGTCAGGCCCTCCAAAGATGTCTCAAAGATCAGATTGAAAGCGGCATTTCTCCTTTCTTTATGTATGCTAAAATACTTCCCAATTTTGTGTTTGCTCTTGCTTTTTTTTCCAAGGCTGGATTTGCAGAAAGACTTGGTCTCCAGCAGTTCCACTTGGGAACAATCAAATCCCAGCCATCAACCTCCGTGCTCAGGTAGCTGAAAGCAGATGTGCTGGGCACTGAGCCATTTCCATGTCTGGCCCAACACCAACCGCAGGGCTACTCACGGCGATACGATTCATAACGATGAATGTTTCTGAAGTGCTTCTCATTAAATTATCGGCACGAGCTGATGGTAATCCCTCTGTGACGTGGAACAAGCTTTCGTAATGCTGGGAGCCTGCGTGTTAAAACAGAGGAACGCGCAGACTCAGACAGACAAATGTCCATGGCAAACTCCTGGAGAAAGGCAAATGGGAAAGCCAGAGGTAGCTCAAGAGAAGCACAGGATGGGAGGCTGTGCTCTCTGAATTTGTGCCTAAAATTCTGTCCCTCTTCTGCAGGCTTTTCAAGTTATGTAGTAAGACAAAAGAGCTCCTGCAATTCTTACGGGCTTCCAAATCCCCCTCAAAGTTCCTGGGTTTGGCAGTCCCCCTGAAATGAGACGAGGGAGATGCAATTTGCCACAGACCTGTGGGAATGCCAAGGGGAATGCCTGTACCCTGAAACACACTCTTGCCTTATGCACTAAATAAAGCCATGTTTCTTATTAGAGACATAAATGCTCAATCTCCAACACACAGCATCTTGAAAGGCACATGTAATGATATATATAGACATGAAAAACACTGACTTCCTTGACTGCAAGGAGCTTTATAGGTAGCAACAGAGTGCTATTATACACTGCTTGTCGTGCCAGGATATCAGAGTTGGAAGTATCGCTACCTGCCTCCTCCAGCCTAACACGTTTGCCCTTAATCTGGTTCCCCTATGAGGAGCCCTACTATCCTGTCCACATGTAATCAGACCTGTGCAGCTGCCTACACGTTCTTTTTAATTGGATTGAAGTTAATCACAGTAGGATTAATTTGAAGAGATCAAGGAGACAGAGTGACTTTTGGTGGAAAGCAGATGGTTTCTTCTGGGTGGAATAAAGTGCTGAAAGCAATATGAGGTGTTTAACTTTTCAGGTTTACTGAGATTAAAAGCTCACGGATTCTGTAACTTAGCTATAGCATATTTAATCATATTTATGCCATGTCAATGAAAGAACCCTTTGGAAATTATCTGTGTGGTTTTCAAATAAGAAGTGGCTTACTGACTGATACCAGCATCTGACTGTCATCAAGCACTGTGAAGAGAAGTATGAAAACATACGTCCAAAGCTGTCATAATTATTCCCAAGCAAACAAAAATTAAGCACTGCTGTTTTCATAAAAAACAAGAGCCTCCCGCATCTCCAAATGGCATAATACGTGGCATTGTTAAAAATTAACCATAATAAATGGACCGATGGTTCACTACTAATTTGGGATATTTCAGCTGTTTCTATTTTTGCCCTCCAAATGAAGCTATCAGAAAGGAGTTTGATCTAAAGTACGGAGTAAGTACATAGCCACTTTAAATTAGGCTGCTAGCATTCAACCACCTAAAATCTCAGGCACGTTTCAAAATCTTGACTTAAAAGGTTACAATGAACTTGAAGAACTGTTTCATTAATCAGCTGCTGTTCTCTTTCCATCTTAAACATGCAGGTAAAATACGCTTACCTATTCCCATCAGCTTAAATGCACAAAGCCATCCTGACTTCTCTATGAAGTCAAAGCCATAATTTTTGTGTGATGCAAACATGTTAGCTGGGAAGGAAAGAAGCATGTTGCTATGATAAGGATGCTAAGTGGGTAAAGTTGAGCCAGGAACAGAAATTGCAAGTTTGCGGAGCAAGGGGAGTGGGAGGCTGGGGAAAAAAACAACATGCAGAGTAACATTGGTGTGTGTCCCTCAAACTCCAGGAAGAATGTTTTCTGAAATGACAAAAAGGCATAAGAAGAACAGGTCATCAAGCATGAATAAAAGCACCATGAGCTCACTCACACTGTATAGGCACTGACTTCCTGCCACTATGAAAAAAAACAACATTTCCATCTGAGACAGGGTCAAAAAAAGAAGGAAAATCTTCATCAACCATTCTAAAAACAAAACACAATAAGGTGTCTTACCTAGGCTGGCACAGTTCCTTTTCACAACACGTCATCAGGGTTACAAGTGGGAGATAGACATGTACAGAACTGGGACCAGCTAAGACAGCACTAATGAAAAGGTCTACACACAGCTGATGGGTTTTATTTTGTATTTTTTTCTTAGCACGACCTCTCTCAGACCTGATCGACAGATGTAGTTCTGCCTGGAGTTTTCTTCTGCTGAGTTCAGGGCCCAAAATGTCCAGTATAAATTTTATAGCACTGCATTTCTATTTAGTTTCTAAGAACACTGAACAGCAGTGATTACTCAGCTATATTCTCCCTTTGAGAAGAGGATCTTGACTTACTTGAGAAGTCTGCTCACTTTAATTACATCTAATTATCTTGTGTAGGGATATTAGATACCATACATCAGTAATATTAGCAGGGTCGGAATACCATTACAGTGAAATGCATTCCTTCATCCAAAACTCCTCATCAGAGCTCCCCTATGATTTGAGACACTTTCCTACAAAAGCATTCGCTCATCTGCCACTTACTCTAAGCATGACAACCTTCATTACCATAATATATAAAAGCCTCACAGACAGCCACAACTTTATCTTCACAAAAAAAATTGGCGTCATGTCAATATTCCCTTTTTAGATGTTGGGAAATAAGGCACGGAGAGAGGGAAAGCCAAAGTAGGTACTCACCTCTTTCCGTGCCTGCAAAAACCGAGCAGGTGGAAGAAAAATAAACTCTGGGAAATTAAAAGAAAAAAGGTCACCAGTAGAGAAGTGACAACATTAAGAGTACAAGGTTATTTCTGTATGCCCACAGGCTTGGAGTGCAAACTGTACTTACAATACAACTTTATGCAGAGAAGGTTGTAAGAAGAATGAAATCCATTAAGATGTATTTTAATCTGCTTTAAACACAACATAACTATTCATTTGCTATAAGCATGTCTCATTTAAACCTCAGGGTCTCGTTCTCCTCCCATTATATGCATTTATTTAACATTTCATAACCTGCTGGTGCTGGGAGGCAATTTGGGTCAGGACCTCGTAGTGATTATCACTTAGTGCAAAAGAGCTTATTACCTTACACCCACACTCCAGAGCAGTCACTAGAGACGTGCCAGAGTTTGAATCAGCCAAAAGTAAAGATTAGCTATGGGTATTAATAGATACGTGATCACACTTTTCAGTAAGACTTAGGTAACTACAGACTTGTTCGATTGTGAAGTTTTCCCTTTCATCATGTAATTAAAGGTTATCAAAATGAAGTTGAAGGTAATGACGATATTATACATACTACACATTTGACAAACTAAGATATATACTGCTAATAGCCAAGTATATTTACTCTACAACTGTTATAAATCTAGCAGAGAGATGTTTGATTATATTATTAACAGTAAACTACAAATATGAAAAAGTAGGTCATTATCTTGTAACTAAAATGCAATTACACTGCAAGTACGGTATTCACATTAGCTTGAAATATGAGTGCAGACATATATGTTCACTTTCAACATGACAGCTTTCAACCAAACAATACATGGCATGTATATATACAACCCAAACAACCCTCTGGCATTTCTTTGGCGTAGAGAACACTGCAGCTGTAGAAAGAAGTTTTTTTTTTACTAAAATTAAGTGCACTGCAATAATTACATCTTTGTTGCAAACACAAAGTGTGCTTTCATCATTATAAAAAATCCACAACCTTTTCAACCTCTTCTGAATGTCTCGATCACCACCACCCTGGCGTCCTTTACACCAATGCAACACGGGCAGGAACGCCAGCACTTCTACTTGTAACGCACAACTTGTTTGACTTTGGGGTTTTAGGATCGACATCTAAAAAAGGTCTGCTTCCAGTTGATCCTGTACACAAACTGGTACTTCAACAATGAGCAAAATCTCCATCTCCTCCATCTCCTCTTCTCTTGGAAGACTACAAGTTTTTTTGGGACAAAGACTTTGAGTATATATTTATACAACTTCCCTTGCATAGCTCAAAAGCTAGGGTCTGCATAAACACTGGTAATTTTCTGGCACGGTACTTTTCTATATTTAGGGTTACTGTACCAAAAAAAAAAAAAAAAAAAAAGTTGAAGCAAAATTGTATCTTACCAAATGCACCACTCCTTGTAAGTTTTAATTGAAACAAACTGCCCCATTTATCACGTTCTTAACACAGACTTGTGGTATTTTCAATGACAGAAGCAGACAGACCTTCTTAGCAGATCTGCTTCTAGTCAAGCTACAAAAGCTCTCAGAGGATGAAAGAGTTAATTAGAAAAGAAGGATCAGAGTAAAACAGTAAGTAGAGGATGAATGACTGATTAAGGGAGAAAAACGAGAGATCAATTTTTATAAAGGGAATTGTATTCAAATGCCAACTTCACCCAGGAGTCTGCATAATTCATTTAATACTTCTAGCCCATACAAGCCAGCTGATAGCTGTACCTGGTTAAGGACATTAATCACATGCTAGAAAAGTCAGTTATTGCGCTGAAAAAGTGGCTGCTTAGATAATGAAAGTGAGAGGTACTGAACAGGAAGAACCCTAACTACGGCACCAGACATATGGTGGATGGAGAATCTGACTTTCATCCTATAAGAGAAAAAAGCAGTATCGTTTTAGAGATCATTATTTTACTGTGAAAAATTGAAATGAGTATAATATAGCCTGCGGGCAAACATTTTATCTAATTTCACTTTTGGAAAATAAAGATTAAACTAATTAGAAAGGAACAACTTTTCCAAGTTGATTTTACTGAGAAAAATTAAAAGGGGTTTCAAAACTGAAGTGTCTGCACAACATGAAAATCAGGCACTAGTTGCTGTTGAAAAAAGAATTATTAAAAAATGAAAAAAACAGAAAAAATCTTCACATTGAACAAGAAAAAAATCCCACTGAGTTCAGTGTGCACTAATAACACCTTTTGAAGCATTCCTTCTACATTAAGGCTAACAGATAAGAAAAGATCCTTATACTGTATCTGTCCTATGGACAACTTCTCAAAATTCATAGCATGTTCATTTTATTTATCAAATATGTAAGGTAGAAAGGCCAGTAGAAAGGCCAAAAATGGGCTCAGGTGTGTCTTGCTTGCATTGCACATGGCTCCAGCACAGATGGTCTGAGTCAGCAGCGTCAGAATCAGCATTGCCCTGGTGATAAGGACTCGGAGCTCTCACGACTGGAGACTGACTGCTTTTCCCACAAAAGCAAAAAATCTTTTTTTTGGAGTTGGCCTCCTTAGCAAGGCCAAGCACAGCCAACCTTTGTATTCCCTTCCAGCCCATTTCTCATCTGTATCCTGTGCTGTCATGATGGGGATCTTCCAGTGTGCCATGCCCTGCTCTCCTCGTTGCATTCAGCCTGGCGATACTCAGGTATGCTTCAGAGAGCTTCCTACCTCTTTGCTCACCCACCTGTACCGTTTGTCCTGGCTCCCGTCCCTCGTATGGCAAAGAGCCGGGTCTGTGTACACGAGTAAATACATCAGGACGGTGCGGTGTGAGAGTAATCAGTTATGCACGCTGCAACCAGCCGCTTCCCCTTGATTGCTCCTTTTCTGTTAAGAGACTGTCCTTCACACACCTTCTTCAGCAGAGATATTCTGCAGCTAATCAGTGTGCTAATGAAACAGTTGTTCTGCTAATACCATTTTCTAGAAACTGGCAAAGAAAAAACAGCCAGTTGTGCAAAGAAGCCCTCCTCTTCAGCTAGGGCTCCCATTCAGCTCGAGTGCCACAAAGCAGCACTTTAGCAGTGCTTAAGCTTTACTACTTCAACTGTTGATTTCCTTCTCTTCAGGATTATGGACCAATTAGAGGTGCCATAGGAACTTACCAAGAACAACTTCAGTCAGACCTGTGGCAATGACTATAATAAAGTCATGTTTGAAGAGCCAGAGCCCCAGCTGAGGACTCAGCCCGCTGTGTCATGGGCTGAGCAAGGGTCCCCACTTCTGGCAGACACTTCATGGGGACTCAACTGGGCAAAGCAGTGGTGAGAACAGAGCAGCTCTGTTGGCTCTATGGATGTAGGGTATCCACCTCTCGGTTGTCTGATGGGGATCTGTCTTCACAGCTTGACAAACTACAATTTTTACTTACGTTCAATAAGCAAGGCTGAGGAAAGCAGCAGTCAAGGCATGTCCTGTTCTGCCACCTCTCTTAGGAAGGCAATAATTGCCACCAAAATGGCAATTATCATGGCAATGTAGGAAGGCAACGATCACATCTGCACAAACCCCAGCAACTTAGGTTTTTAAGACAAGGGGATTAAAGGATAAATGGTAATAGGGATGGAAAAATGGTGAATGAAGAGGCCAAGTAACCACGGAGAAAATAAATAATAGGTGGAGGACAGTAGAAAGACTGGCAAAGAGTTTACACCAAAGTGAATCATCAATGATTTGCTGATCTCCTTGCATTTTTTGTTTGTTTGTTGGGGGCGTGCAAGGATCTTTATTTATTTATTCATTTATCTGTTTATTTCTTTATTTTAAATAAGCGCTTTTAAGTTGAGAAGGAGGAGATTCTGACATGCATGGCGTGCCAGCCTCATACAGCACGCTCATGGGACTGAGGGAATCATGCTTCCCTGCCTGGCTCCTCTGAAAGGGTCTTGAGAAGCATTTGGTAATCGAGGGACTCCGTGTCCTACCCAGGTACTCTGGCAAAGTAAATCAGAATTGGTACTCAGTATTATTTCAGAGGTGAAATTTTAAGCTGCTTTTGAGCAGTATTAAGTAAATAGTTAAGGACAAAGTGGTTTTTAATAAAAAGAGGTAGCAAGATACGGATTAGTCTTGCACTGCAGCGAGCCTCAAAGAATTGTCTATAATATCTCCCAATACTCAGGATGTAGCTTTTTATTTGCAATGATCCTGTCACCCCCTGTCAGCATCCCCTCTGCCTTTCTTCATCCTCTTAATTAGTGACTGCGTGCTCTGCCTTTGTTCTCTCCTTTCTGCTTCAAGCTAGAGAAATTAAATTGGAGGGATCCTGGAGAAGGCTTTGTACCTGCACATGAAGGTGTCACAAATAGCTTGTTAATGAGTTGAAAAGTGACTAGTCAGTAGCTGCAACAGGTAACCTTTCAGCACGTTGCATCGTTTGTTAAAAGCTTTATCAGTTTAATGGAGGGCTAGTTTAGTACCAGTATGGAAACAGTCCCATTGAAACTGAGACCAGCACTGCTGCTCCTCTGCACCTCTGCAACCGAGGGACTTCTCCCCAGATGTCAGCACCGGGGGCAGAGCCAAGAATTTGGGGGCGCGGATTGACTGAACCGCCAAGGCCTGTGGCAGATGTGAGGCTTAGATCCATAAAGCATGCTTAGCAGAAAACACTGTAATTAAACCATTCCAGTCCATACATCTCAGGTATAAATAACTGTCATCTTTGGAGAATACCTCCGTATCTGCTAAATCCAATAAAAATTACTTCCTCGGTTTTGTGCAGCTATGCTGTCATTACAATCTCATTTGTAATCCCTGTTTTCCTGCAGCAGGTTCAACGTTAACAGAGGTGCTCTGGAAAGTTATCAAATATTTTACCACTGCCCTGTCCCTGCCAAGAAACCAAAAAACTTTGAAACTGGAGCAATGGCGAGAGACCTTGAGGTGCTCTTCACACCCACTGCTGCATCAGCCAGTGCTGATTTTCAAAACCGGATATTAAGACAAGCAAAATTTAACATAATTAAGCAAAATGACTTTTTGAAGATACCTGCCCATGCCGCAGCTCCTTGGACCTGTTCGTATCTCATACCCAAGAGGAACATGTATCAACAGCAGCTTTAGTTTTTATAGATACTGCACAGTAATGGGGACTGAAAGACGTGCTGCTGTTAGGATCCACATCGCAGCCCGGGATGCAGCAAGACTGCAGCTGAACCAGTATCATAATTCTGAGCCCTTCTGGTGGAAAATTAAACAAGGCTAATTATTAAATATTAATTAAAAAATCTGGCATTGACCTACAAATTTGGTAAGATAGTACGGTACTCACGTCTAAATCTAACTTTACGTAGAAGCAAGAGAAATACTCTATCAGAAATATGCCTGCTGAGAGCTCTGTGTATCATCAGCGGACACGACGCTGTGAACAAAATAAGATGTTGCTATCATTAGTGACAAGAAATCAGGGTGCTTCTCTTCTCAACTGGGACAAGCGAAGGTTTTTGTTTTTTAAAAAAGAAGACTGCAGATTTCACAGTGCCAGCAAGCATGTCACAAATCTTTACTCTGAACCAGACCAGTTGCTCTGAAACTGTCTAAGTATTTGTGACAAAACATTTTAATTTTTCCTTTTGAAACAGTTACTTGCTTGGAAATATCCTTGAAATTTTCTTCTTTTTAAATATTTCAGAAGTCTTATTCAAAACACAATAGTTCAGTATGGGCTTTGGCAAAATAGGTTTTTCAATGAGATATGAGATAGAAAACATCTCAATATTTATTTCCTTGTTTTTTTTTTTTTTTTTTTTTTTTTTTTTTTTTCCCTTTCCCTTTCTCTTCCCCTTTCCCTTTCCTTGCCCTTTCCCTTTCCCTTTCCTTACTGTGTCCTTTTTTAGAACTGGCAGGTCACCTTTCAAATCCCCAATTTTTTTATTTTTTATTTTTATTTCTTTATTTTTTTTTTTCTTCTTAGGCATAGATCTCATCTGGACAATTTATCAACATAATTGTGCAGCCACAGATCAGGGATCCCACTCTCACAGCTAACAGCACAGTGGAGCTTCTGAATGTGTAATGTTTGAGCTCCAGCAGGGAAAACAATTTGAAAGTCTTCACCTGTAAGCCTGATCCAAAATCTCTAATGATGAATGGCAGAAGATTTCAGTGCTGAAATGGGCACTAGACCAGGTCCTAGCCAGGCAGTAGCCCCAAGACAAAAAGTAAATAAATAAATAAATAAAAAGAGTACAGTTTTGGGAGAAGGAAGTTTTTTTGTTTTGTTTTGTTTGGAGCGGGGGCAGCTGTCTCGTTGTTTTTGGTGTTTGGTGGGGATTGTTTTTAGAAAATATTTCAGTTTCAGGCTTTAAAGACTGTATGAGAATAAAAACCAACGAGGACGAAAATAGAGCATGAAAATATCGTGATGGTGTCCTTTCAATTTGTTTTAATTTTATGAGCTTGGATTTTCATGTAGTGGTCCTTGAGACTTGCACACACAAGACAACGTGCTTAGGAGGCATGATCTGGCGTTCTCTCTTCCACTCAGCGAGGTGCCCAGCCCCGTGTTCCTGCCTGAGCTGCCTCTCACCAGCCTCAACCTTCAGTTCTGTAACTTAAATGCATCACATTTATGCTCCGGTGTATTTCAGAAACCTTGATGCCCACCTATAAATTTGAAAACATGACTCAGCTGTAATTTCTTTCTTTTGTAAGAAGATAAATATGAATGGCATTAATGCTTCTCAGCTCTGTGGCAGCAGAGCTGTCACCTTTTGATCTGAGTCAGGCTTTAATGATGAAAATCGGCAGTGCTTTCTGACTTAGGACTCACACAGAGGCATTATTGAGACATGGCTCCGAGTGGTTTTTGATTAGTGCATCTCTCCACGCAAGGCTCTGATTGAGTAGCAATTTCCAGGCTGCAGCCCTTTGGGCCACGGGGGCATCCTTCACCTGTCAAAGTGAACTCAGTGACAGGTAATTCCTTGACTTCAGTGGTCGGAGACCTTTCCAAACTCGCTTTCACCAAAGGGTTGTCTCCAGTCATGTATTTAGAAGTAAAACAAACCAAAACCAACGGAAACCCTAACTTTGACAAGTAAACCACACGTACAAGTGTTCACATTGGTACCCGTATTTTGAGTGAAAATAGCAGCAGGGAACGTATTTGTAGCTTAATGCTTACAAATACTGAAAACCTGTGTTTCTCCCACTGAACAAAGTACCAAGTTTAGGTACAGAAATACCATTGTTAAAGCATGCAACACAGGGACAAATCTATTGCTTGGGGTCAATCTTACCAATTTTAAGAACCACAGTGCAGTTCCGTCCAGCCTCTATTTCTCCCATTTCATGATACACAAGCTTACACAGACTCTAGTAGAACAAATTATGGGCTTTTCTGTCTTACAAAGGCAAAGTCCCTATGGATTTCACTGGAAAGATGACATCTATTTTAAAGAATGGTACTGCTGGTCCTTTGTACCGAGGAAGTCATTAGAAGTTGGAATCTGTGATAAACACACATGGGCTGATGCTTTCCTGATAAAGGGCTGCGGTAACACAGCAGACAAGATCGAGTTCTTTCATTCTTCCTGGATTTTCTTATTGCATTTTTAATGCATTTACTGAGGTCAAATGTATACTACACAAAACCCTTTACAAGCTATTTAGCAGCTATTCAGTAGTCTATAAGCTTGTATTCTTCTCTTGCTTTGGTCTATCAGTGCTTTACTGTGTTTACTGAACACATTTCAGAGCACAAAAATCTATGATTCCACAACAATCATTTGTTTTGCTTTTCTGTAAATATCAGCAGCTTTACACTTTCCCACTACCGAATCTCAAAAAACAAAGCAACAAAAACCCTAGCACAAACTGAGTATTTATTTCTTTTGCTTGAAAAGAGAGACCATGGCTGATGTTTGTTTTATTTTTTACATTAAAATAGATAGCTTGAAAATAAATGCTTGTTGGCTTTGGCTTTTTAAAATTCTGACTTGAAAATGTGGCCACAAACCCTTCCTGCACAACGCAATTCAGCCTCACTTAAAATTTCATCTTTAAAAGCAGCTGTCAGTACATTTAGAGAGATTGCATAAGTTAAAACCTGCTGAAAACAATATTAGGAAAATAAAGGCAAATTTCTCACTTTTGTGTCCTCCCAGCTTGAATGTATTAGAGCTTGGAGGTACACTAGCTGTCACATGAGCCTGTGTGTGCTGTGATGTGCTGTGCAGATTCCTCCACTGATGAGGAGCAAGGCACACACTCCCATGTCCTGCTGCATTTTACTCAGCCTGTCTGTTTGCAAGGATCTCTTCTCAGCACTTCTCAGTGGGAATTTCTTTCTCTTGCAGAAGAAGATGGAGACAGCTTGGTGAGTGTTTGTCTGTACATGGCTTCAGAAGAATATGTTTCAAAGCTGGATGTTGTACAGAACAAAAGTAATCTGCTTAGCCTCTCTGTCTCAGTTACCCTCTAAATAATAGGTGCTATAACACAGGGAGGCACAAGGATAATCGTGTGGAAAAAATTTAAGGATGCTCCAGCGTTTGTAGCCTGCAAAAAGAAGTTAAGTACTGCAGAAAAATAATCAACCCCTAAGCACATTATACTTGAAGAAAAATCATGCATGCCCATCAGCATGGACAACTTATACAAAAATTTCTCCCAGGACTGAGTAGTAACTGGACCTTGATATCTTCAGGAAAAGACTTAGAGCCTAAATCCCAGTCTTGTGCTCTCAGCATTGCATTTCAAGTTTTCTTTAATATCTCCTTTCAGTAGATGACTGTAAATGAGACAGTTTTGTTGGTTTTTGTTTGTTTTGTTTGTTTGTTCATTTGTTTGTTTAATGAAAAAGAAGCCAGGAACTACAGAAGGAAACCCCTCACAGGCATTTACATTGAGCCTAGGCTGCAGGCATGTAACAAATCATCTCTCCTCAAAAGATTATAAACACAGACCTTTGAGATCTGGCAGAGAAAAGCCTGTTATTGAAGGTGAGCCCTGTCATCAGTCCTCATCAAGGGAGCAGCAAAGTTCAGCTTTGCACTCCCAACCAAGAAGCCATGTGCTGGCACTGCCCTCCCTACCTGCCCATTGCTGTCCCCAGATGTTTGTCACTTGGGAAGAGGGAGGAACAGACCCGAGAAGATCAGCCTTCTCCACTGCTCTGATTTGGAGGAGGGAGAAGCAGCCTGTGTGTCCAGGCTCATGAAGCAGCCTGCATCAAGCTCTATGCTGCTTCATTGCTGGTTCTCCAAGTAAAAAGCAGGTTCAAGCTAGCTCTGGTACCTCTTGGTTGGACCATGGCCCCAACACCCTCATTTTGTTTGAGATAACTCAACACTGAGTTTCCACAGCCTCTTGGGTGCTTCCAGATGGATGTGGAGGCCGTCAGAGAATTTCAGCTCTGTGTTTTGTCAGCTGTTCTCCTCCGAGCTACTGAAGTTGGCAGCTTTTCTCAAAGCTTCCTACGCTGCTAAGCAGCTCTCTGACTGTGTTTCTCCTCAGAGCTCGCTTCCACAGTAGGGCAACTATGATATTTGCCATACACAGGGCACATGCAAGTTTGAGCTATCACTGCCCTGACTGCCTGTAACACACCACAGCCCATGTACCTGGATGGCTCGTGCAATCACTCCCAGTTCATTTTGGTGCAAAGCAACACAGATTCCCAGAACTGAAGAGGATGAGGTACCTAGCACAGACTGAGGAGACACTACAGCCAGCAGGACAGGCATCCTTCCTGGGAGGGTGAAAAAAGAAAAACAAGCAGGCAGTGGAACAATATCTCCAGCAACTCCTAGCAGGCCCACAGGAGCACTTTGGCAGTGGCCTAAATCAAGGGGGGCACACGGCTGTGAAGCAGGCTAGCTCAGAGATTATCTAAGTTCTTCTTCACTCTCATTGATCTCACACCACGTAAAAAATAAAATAAAACACCTGTGTTTTCTGTTCAACATCTGGAGAAACTGAGACATAGTCACGAGGAGCTGACTGACCTCCAGGCTCTCAGCAGCAGAGCCCAGCATATAAATCAGGTCACAACTCCTAGTCTGTGTTTTTATTAACCAGACCAGCCTATAAAGAAGCCAGAAATCCAATTACATCGCATGGGGAAGAGGGAATGAATCCATAATCCACTTGGTGGAGACCAGACACTGGTGCCAATGAGTAATGGGCAACTCCCTTAGTCTGAAAGGACCTCCACTTGGTGCAGCATTGCGTGAGGTGATGAGAATTTGATAGCTTTGCAAAGCATCTTGGGGCATTTGTTGCTTCCAACTTCAGCGTTCACCTTTTCAGGTTTTAATAAGATCAATAAACAAGTGATTAATTCTGGCCTCCCTGCTAGATGGGAGGCATTTTTCCTGCCTCCTCTCCTCACCCCCCTTTTGAGCGATCTGTATTTTACTTCCTTTTCCTGCCTTTCTGGTTCTGCTGCATCCCACTGTGAGTAATAAGTGTTTTGTGATCTCTTGTATTTTTCTTCTTAACTTTCCCTTCAAAGATCCGAGAACCATTGGAAGAAAACACTCCTTCAGAAAAGACCAATTTCATGTTATGTACTGCAGCACAAGGCTTCAAGAAAGTCCTTTGTGAAGGGAAGAAATCAGTACCCACCCTGCAAACATTAGGTCATGGGTATCTCTGTCAGGCAGTCCTCCAACAGGCCTGCCCAGAGGCAGGAGTCCAGGCTAGCCACTTCTCCATAGTGCTGACAGGGAAAAGAACAAGCTCTCCTGCAGAACTTAGCAAGGATAAAAGAAAGGGTTGAAATGAAATGAAATTAAAAGCTACAGATTCTAGTAACGCTCCCTTCCTGCACAGGTACTTGAAGCTCAGGAGACTTCAGATACAGAAGTGTCGTCATTCTTCTAGTAGTTTGCTTTTGCTTCTGTGTGGATTTTTCAGGTTTTTTGTTTTTATTTATTTGTTTATTTTTTGAATGCTTGTAAACTTCCAGTGGTTACAATATACTGCCTCAAGAGTTTCCATGGCTGAGCTACATGAAACGTAAAGAAACTTCCTAGAATTGTTTTAAGCCCCTGTGTGACAGCTTTTTTCACTGAATTCTAGCACTTGACTTGTTTCCTGGAAGAAACACTGAGCTACCATTTCTCTTACATGAACTCATTTCACAGTCCTCCAGCCGTTGCTCTTCCAGCTTGAAAAGTCCTAAGCTGCTTGATCGCTCCCTGGGCTGAAGCTGTTCCGTATTTTGATTGCCCTTGATGCGTCCTCTGGATCTTTTCCAGCTTTACGGCAACGTTTTTAAAATGTAAGGCTGCCAGAAATATGCAGTGCTCAAGATGTGAGAGTCATGAATTTATACAGCGCTATAATAATGACTTCTACCCTGTTGTCTGTTCTTTCATAGTAATTCCTAACATTACACCTGCTACTGATCATTAAACCAATGTTGTGGCAGAACTGTCTATTTTAACCCCAACATCTTTCCCTTGAAAGGCTAACAGGTAGCTGGTGACCCATTGCTGAGCGTACAGCTAAGATTGATTCTTCCCCAATGTGCAGCACTTGATTTTTTTTTTTCTACACTGAATTTCATTTGATATTTTATCATCTAACCACCCAGAATACGAAGGTTAATGACATTGGCTCACTGTTCACAGATGAGAAACAGAAGAATGAAGGCTTGCTCAGGGTTTTTAAGAGCGGAGACAGGTCTGTTTTATCCTCGCTTTTCCCCCATGTCAAAAAAAAACATTTCCTTCCAAAGCTGCTTGGTTATTTGTCTGTGTCTGGAGTGTGTGAGGGGATCCACACAAAAAAAGGTATTTCCCTTTGCTTTCGGAAGTGGAAGCATATATACAGAAGGGAAGAAAAACAACAACAACAACAAAAGAACAAGGGGATAGAATATTAGATCCTAGCCCTAAGAGATTGTAAGAAAGCAAGAACAGACAAACAGGTCCTTAAAGTGCCACAAGTTGTCTGCAAGGAGGTGGTGGTGGTGGGGAGCGGGTTACATGCTTTATGCCAAGACATTCAAAAGCATCTGTCAAAGTTAAATTTAGCCAAGTTAAATCTAAACCACCAACTAAAATCTTGATGTTGACATCTGGAGACCAGCTGATGTGTAAGGGCCACACAAGGCACAGGAAGGTTTACCTGGGATGGGGAGACCAGTGCAGGTCCCTGAAGATTTGGGCCTGATGTTCTGCCTCTACAAGAGCGGATGCGTGGCAAGGACATCAGCTTTTAATACTGAAATTAATCTTGCTGCATGGCCAGCTTCACGTCCAAAATTCCTCTTAGCTACAGAACCGCCAAAGATGTGACAGCATTCAGGGATGTAATCGACAGCACTGCAGCCAGGGCTCAGGTTTGGGAAGCATATGGGCAATATCCTGCAAATTATTTCCATATATCGCTGTTATTTCTCAGATCTTGTACATGTAACTGCAGCTTCTGTCGTCTCCTTTTCTCTCCTACCTTCTCAAAACTTCCCATCTGTTTGTCTCTCAAATTAAGTGGGCATTTTAGCACATTGGGCAAGCTCTTCCAATCCATTATCTTTAAGGGAATTTTAATAACTTGGACTTGCTGGCCTGCATATTAACTCTCAGTTTCCTGTGGCTTGTTGCAGGCCTCTACAGCTGCTACGTGCCACACACAGAGACCACCAGGAGCTTTCAGGACGTACACATCCCTACGTGATCCTCAGGGCAAGGAGCAGCACCATGTTGGGGCAGCACAGTCTTGTTCACCCTAAATTAGGCTTTCTTGCCAGTTAGCCCCCACCTCACTGTATTCAAAGGCTTCTTGGATCTCATAAACTCAGCTCTTTGAGACATCAGACACCCTTTCCTTGGCTCTGCTCCATTAAATGGGGCAGCAGCAACACCATTCTGTAACAAGCGACAGTCTCGTGAATAGCAAGTCCATAACCTGAGCCCTAGCATGTCAAGTTTTTAAGAACATTTAAGAAGCAGACGGTGCTTTGCAAAGCACTCTTGGCATGAGTGGGCAAGGGGCTGGCTGGCACTGTACTGTCCATGCCCAGTAGAGCAGCCTGTAACAAGGTGAAATCTCACATTTCACTCCGCATCCATGTGTTGTATCGTATTTCATCCAGGCAGCGATTTCCCAAAAAAAAACACCCACCTATGACCTACGGGCCCTGACACTGTAGAGCAACCACAGAGCAAAGAAAAACTGACAGTGTCCTACTGCTGGCTTCATGATCACGGCTGGTTTTCAGAGCTGAGCTAAAGGTTCTCTCCTTCAGAGAATCTTCTTCTTGCTTAAACACATTTATTGTGGTGTCTGTTTGTCAAAGCAGTGGATGTTGAATGTACTTCTGACCAATATAAACAAAACAACACAAGCAGCAAATGTCTACGTTACCCATATTGGATATTTCTAGCAAGGACACAATCTAGCCCAGCACAGAAAGATAGATTACTAACACACATTCATGCCTGGATGCATACAAACACTTGGTTGGAGGAGAGCCCAAGGGCTTGACCCAACCGACTGACAGACATTGCAAGGGTCTTGGCAGCCCCTATGAACTTCCTCCTATGATTTTTCTACACGGTGCAAAACCTCTGCTGCTCTCAGACTCACCCTTCTCAAGAAAGAAATGACTTCCACAGCCAGAAGTGCCTTCTGCTACATCTGCCGGCACTGGGAGTACACAGCTGCCCCAAGTCTGCACTATACATTGCAGTCATTTTAGCCTTGTGCTTGGGTTCCCCAACTAGAGAATGTCTCTTCCTTATACACACAGAGTCTGATGGAGGAAAACCTTGTGATGCTTCCAGCCCAAGCCCAAGAATTGCTTGAAAAAGAGGCTACAACACAGTTCCCGCAGTCGTGCTCACTGGCTGAATTGCTTTCCTATGGAACATAGCCCAGAGGAGCCACCTATGGCCTGGAGCTCCAGACAGTAATTAAGTTGTTGGTGGGTTGCCCCAGCATTACAGTAATTGATGATTAAACCAGGCACTGGACACCACTGAGGCCTGGCACACAATAAGGCTGCTCAGTAGCTCTCCTCTAAATTCACACCATCAAGCAATTTTGTTACACGCATCATGTTCCAGGATGCTAACAGCTTTGCTGTTTCCTAATCAGCTGGGGCAATTTACACAGTCTCTGGCTGTGTTTTACATCAAACCTCATTTGATTCTCTGGTATGTTGCAATACTACTAAAGACGACCATCCTTCAAATATGCTTTCTGCACACATCATTCCCCTTCTTCACCATTTTTAGCTGAAAAGGGCAACACACAGCTGTGGGCGCTAATTAAGAGTCCCTTATACATTGCACTCAGCATACTTCTCTGCTTTGTTTCCGAAACAGTCCTCTTATCTAATGCCACTGTTAACGTAGTAAAAGACTGATAACGATAATGACATCACTGAGCTTGGGTTTGTGATGGAAGCAGCGACATTTTGTCCTGTCTTACGCAAACTGCCCTGCATCAAGCCAGCAGAGACACAGGAATCCGCACACTGACTTAACACAGCATTTGGTTATCTTTTACAAATGGAGAACAGAGATAAGGAACTCCTGACATTGCTGGGCATCCGTTTGTGTTGCTGCTTTACAGATCCCTAGCTCAGAATAGACCTTAGACAACAAAGGCCGCAGGTGAGAGGGAGAGATCTCCTTCAGTCTGAAATACTGCCTAATTGGAAGCCAAGTGCCTTGCATCGAGTTCCAAGCAAATACATTTGTATCATCAAATGCTTACCCGTAGGCAGATGGCTGGAATTGCACAGTGGGGTTCCTTCTTGCAATCTGCTGCCACTAAGAGCTGTCTGAGCCACATCCAAACCCTCTTCGAGTCAATGGGAGTTTTTTTTTCAATTAACTTAAAGAGAAGTTGGGTAGGATCCAGAGAATTAACTGACCCTATGGATTTCTTTTAGGCACCTGCTGAGACTCTCCAGGGGGGGGATTTCCTTCTGTATTTTTATTTTTATTTGTTTATTTTTTATTTTTTGTAGTTCTGACACAGTTTACTTTAGATTTGCAGGGCTTCTTAGCTTAGCACTACAAGAAAATCCCGGCCCTGTTGAAGCGAGAGGGAATTTTGCCGCTGACAGCAATTTACACTGAGGACTGCCATTTGCCCTGCCCCAGTAGGCAAATCAGCTCAGAATGCCGCCCACGTTGGCAAAATGGTTCTTGCAGTACCAAACAAGCAAGGTCAAAAGTAAGCACCTAAACTATTGCTCTTGGGATGCTCGCTAGCACTAGGTAGGACCTGGAAACTTTCCACCTCTCAGTTTTTTCGAGGCTCATGGAAGCCCTACCCATTACATCCATTTACCTCAGCTTTTCCATTCCTCCCATGCTTGAATTACTTCAAAATGTTCTGCAGTTTAGCACAAGTTCCCATAACTTTTACATTAACCTGGCCCACTTCTCAGGTTTGAAGTCGAGCTATTCCCCTTTTCAGTTTTACTTCTGCACAGAACAGAAACATGCACCGAGTACTGCTAAGAGCCACGACATGGCCTACAGACAACAAAGCAGCTTCCAAATATTCATATGCAAGGTCACGACAAGTAGGCTTTTTGAAAGAAAAAAGGAATTAAGCCTTGCTTTCACTGAAAGAAATCAGTTTGGATATTCAGGACCCAGGCTTTTCAGATAGCTAGTAACGAGGTCTAATGGTCATACAGCTAGTAAACATTTCCTGCAGTTACCTCAGGTAGTTATATAGCCTCTGTAAAAAAATCATAAAAGGACAAAATAGCCTGGTCAATGGTGGAATGGAGTTATAACGGTTCCTCAAGGTGACAATCCACCAAGAAAAAGCTAAAGCCTGTTGTGAAGCCCTAACGGGTGGGACGCACCGTCACCTGTTTGGTTCTGCCTGGGGCTGAGGGGATTGTACCCACTGAGAAGTTATCTTCAGGGGTGCAAGGCACTGTAGTGAAGGCACAGGGCACACTAAGGATGCAGTTGAGGGAGGGGGGCTGCTCAGGGGACCTCTGTTCTACCTCACATCCTCAACTGCTGTGCCTCCTGAAGTCTTAGGGCTAAGCAGCACAACTAGAGAACTCTTCCATACATACGTAAAAGAAGCACATGCATATTGATGAAGAGGTGATTCAGTGTTCTGTTTATTCACCTAATGTATCCGGTATTTGTTTAACCTGAAAAATTCAAGACTTAATCTTGGCATCTGAAAAATCAAGTTCTTTCATTTCTTTCCAGCCCCCCCCCCTTTTTTTTTTTTGGTAATAGGTAGAACACTCAAAACAAGATGTTTAAATTTTGGCAGAAATGAAACACTTTCAGAAGTCTCTATGACGAAGTAAAGATGTGCTTTTTGTTGGTGGTGGTGGTTTTGAACCTGAATGCGTGTACATACTGGCTATTTTTCACCTGACAACTACTGAGAAGCGTGCACAATCACCCACTTCTGGCTGGAACAGTTAACTTCACATACTGCTGCACTGGCTTTTTGATGGAAATCTTAGAGGCCCTAGAGGCCCACAAAGAGATAGCCATGCACACCTCTTCTTCCAGGCCACCTTTGTTCCATCCCTTCCCCACAGACAAACCCTGTCGGGGAGGGAGCCCTTGGAGCCTGTGGCTGCAGATCTGGTACCAAGACACCTACAAACCTCCATTGATTTGAGGTTCTTCGTCAGCTTAAGTCCTCACAGACTATTTACGGCTCTCCAAAATACCAGCAGAAGGGCACTGAAGCAGTCAATATTCTGTTTATCAGTATCGTCAGCGATGTCACAGTCTGGGCATGCAAAGATCTCTTGATAAAACGACCTCCTCGGCATCTAAATCCTGACATTCGTGGAAGTACGACAATAGACAAAAAGGTCCGACTTTGGAAAGAGTCAAACTACTAAAAGCAGATCCTTCTGGGAGGTAATTTTATCTTTCATTACCTTTTCAAATCAATCTCACCGAATCTTCCAAGCTGTGTCCTGAGCTACTGAATATATTTCTGCGCTGTAAACACCGGGACAAAGTCAGTGTGAAAATCTTGCCATCAGTTAACCAGCTCCAAGTCCTTCCTGTATTTTGCATTGACTGGAATGATAAATAATTTACTTTCTGACTACCAGATCTCAGAAATAAATTTCTAAAACAAAAACTCCTGCAAAACACAATTATTATTCAACGCATTTTAACAATTCGATAAATGCAGCGCAATGACTTCCGTTAGCTATTCTCCCAGCCAAGGTCTACTACATCATTAAATATTATTGAGTTGGGTCTGCCATTTTACTTGAAATTATGCGCCTGGCATTTTAGTCTATGGCCATAAATGCTGGAAATGTCAGTTATATAAGCATCCATCTTTTTCACTACTGCCTCCCATCAAACATTAATGGTAGGAGCTCTAATCCATTCTACACAGTCCCAGATATCTACATTTGCTAGGAAAGGAACTGTAACAGAGCACACTGACAACTCACAGTAAGTAATTACTCTTAGAAATATCTCAGTAAACTCAATTTGCTCCCAGAGGTCTTTTAAATTATATCTCGTTAGAGTGCAATGCTTTTTCAAATGACAAGGTCACACAAAAAAGCAAAACTCTATTTTATCTTTATCAGAGCTTTATCCCCCCACAATAAAACTGTTATAACACATAATTCCAACCAGATAGAGATACTGTGTTTTACTGTTAGAGCCCAGAAAAGCCATAAAGCAAGCAGAGTTGTTGTTTACAGTCACAATAAATCTGGAATATCGCATAGCATCCTAGGTGAGGCAAACGCTTCTGCTAATGTGAGCTGCGTGGGAAGGATTTTATTTCTATTTTTTTAATTTTGTAGATAAAATAATTTTCTTCTGAATTCACACTAAAACTTTCTCATGAATCAGGAAAGATGAATCTCAAACTGCAGTAACGCAGCAGAACACACACTTTATCTCATCACCCCGCTAAACTGCATCGGGGACTTTATAGCAAGGGGTTATTGAAAAGCAACATGGATTGTGTAGCTTGACCAACAAATCTCATTTTATTAAATATTGATAGTTGGTGTGCTTTCTTACAATTCCAGCTCCTGAAGCCACGCCACACATTTTCATTTAAAATAGTCTTGTCATTGTTTTCCTGAAGAGCTTGAAAATATGTTGTAGTGTGCCCTGAGCTCACAACCATGAGATAAAAACAAACTCTTTCAAATGTGCACAACTTTGGATTTATTTGCCGATTCCTTGCTATTTGAGAATGAACAAAGAAAGGACTCCTCAGCTTTTAAGTCTTCACTAACAGTACTAAAACAGTTGCCCCACGATCACATTGGACAAGAAGGATAACTGCCATGCAACAGTAGCAACATAGTCACATTTTAGCAGCAATTGTTTTGGTTAAAAAAAATCTGCATCTTGTGTTAATGAATACACATTTCAGTTTGACAGAAGAGGATGGGGTAGAAGCTGCAGACTACATTAAGGATATCCTCAATTTTATCCTTAATTTTTATCCTTAAACACTGCTCTTAACTGAATATATGCTTTTATTCTCAATTCCAAGTGATCTGGCAAATTAGAAGAGGGCACCAAATCTAAAATCATCAGCACTGGTGTACCTTAGCAAGTAACAACCTCCAAAGAAATTCCCCAAGCGATTCAGAGGATAACAAGGTGCCATCAGAGAAAACATACAGTCTGGTTTGACAGGTACCATACGGGGGACGGAAAACAACATCATTCTGCAAGCAGGGATAAGCCCAAATCTTTCTAGAAACAGACCTCAGCAAACTCACCTCCTCAAAGCAGAGGTCTGCAAAGCAGAAGTAACTTTGGAAGAATAGATGTCCTCATAGGGAGGGGTTTTTGAATACTTTTGTTTCACACGGGTCTTGTACAGGAATGCTTTGGGAGAGACCAGCAGGAAATTTCAGGGGCATAGTACAAGGATAAGCACTTTCATAACAGTCAAGAGAATTTCTGAGAAGCACATACACTTTTGCATTCTTTATCATCTCCTGTTTGACTTTTTTTTTTTTTTTCACTGACACGCACAAGGATGAGTTTTGCTAAGGGTCAGCACAAACAGACAATCACCTCACATCAGGAACAGATATTTCTCACAAAGTTTACCTCCTCTGAGCCCTGCCAATGAAAACAGGCGACTCTTCTTCTAACAAGTGACCCTCTCATATTATTACCTTACATTGCTTATTCAAGACAGTATATAAAAGGCAAATGCCTAAAATGAATGCTTAGAAATACAGACCATAAAAGCTGGAGCTTTAGCCTGGGACCGCAAGGAAAGAGCTGCAAAAACTTATTCCATCATGGAAGAAAATTAAATGAATAAATTAAATGGCACAAATTTGATGGAAAACGAGCGGTGAGCTTTCTAAGCACAGTTCATCTCAGCTATGTGATCAGCAACACAAGCTCCGACAAAAGAAGCACCCAGTATCAGGTCCTTCAGGTTCTCAGTGGTTTTTGGAACTGGGCTTTGCTGCTGCATTTCAGATTTCAAATTCTTCTCTCCAGATATTTCTGTGATCTTCATTAAGGATTACTGGCTATGAAAAACCTTGTGGATGCAGAGCCTCAGAGCAGCTATTAATGAATACATCTCAAAAATCCCCTGTGAGGAACTAGGAAAAGGCTGCTTGGGCACAAAGCAGAAACCGCAGTGGAAGAAAACATCTCAGCTCTCTCTGTAGGTCAAGGAACAAAGTCAGACTTTCTGTCCCTCCATCCCACATATGACAATGTTCTTCAGATTTCTCCATGTAGCAGTAAAAATCATCCAAGAAAAAAAATGTGGACAGAATTGAAAATCAAAAATTGCTAGCACAGAATGTATTGCAGGTCTCATCCTTGTACTATTTAGCACATACTTCGCATGACCAATAAAAGCATGGTTCCTTTCTGTTTCTTTTTCAGCTATTCCATGGAGAACGGCAGTAACAGAGTTAGCGCCTCCAAGGACTGATTTTTAGAAACATCTGACCAAGCCACCCTGCTTCCAACTACTTAGTTACTGAAATCTGTGGTAAGAACTCCCCAGTATTTCAGCCAGTTCAATAAAAAAAAGCAAATAGTTCAAATCTGTCACTGATCTACATCAGGTAACTTACTGAATCTAGGTTTCTGCCCCTGCATACCTGGCCCACCTGATTTCATGAAGAGAGCTGGGTCACTTTATTCCAGATGTAAATTTGACTGAGAGCGACTAGGAATCTGATCCCATGACTGCAAAAGAGCTGAACTAATTTATGTCACTGCAGAAAGCTGGGACAAATGTCTACATTTGTAAAAACATGTTCTGAGCTTCCTCTTACTTTAATATAGTAGCAAATATTTCAAAGACAACTCAGAGTTTCAAATTATTTTTTTTTGCCAGTTCTTTTCTGAACATCTACAAATCCCTGATATACTTTAAGAAAACCAGAAGTGGCTGAAAAAAAAAGGTAAATAAATAGCCATAATTGGAAATTAGATTTTCTCTTCCTGTACAACTATGACTTGTGTTTGAATTTATCGGAGTCTGCTGCCGAGCTTTGACTTCGAACGCAGAGCTGAGTTTCACTTTGTCTTCCCTCAAAGAAAACCAGAATGTTTCAAAGTCCAAATGAAAACGATATGTTCAAGTTCTGAACAATAAATTCTGCTGAGGAAAGCAAATGTTTTCATCAAAACCACAGTTTTCAGTAGGAAAGCATTGGGAGGGAGAATTTTCAGCCAACTCTACCAAATATCTGCATCTCTTCATGCTGACATTTTTACCTTGTTGGTAATGCTTAACAATGAGTCCCGTGGTTTCCCAGAGCCAAGCAGCGTCTCTGCAGTCAGCATCTTCAGCAGTGACGCCTGAGCCATGCGTCTCAGCAGCACAGTCTGGTGATGTCGGGCTCTGTGGATCAATGAGGTGTGATTTCCTCTTGGTTTCCCCTTGGCTTTCTAGGAAGGAAGGAGATAGGAGAATTCACCACTGCTTTAATTCATGCAAGCAGAAAGTGCATTTTTGATGCTTCTAAGGCTCTAAGACTCAGTGCATCACACACGTCACTCGTATCTCTGTCAGCTGCAAACCGAACTCAGAATATTGAAACAGAAAGACGTATTTTTGTTTGCTTTTTTCTTTACCCTCAGTTTCTAACTGGCAGAAGAGATTATCCAGAGGTCTGGTCTGTATGTTCTTCATCTCTTTAAGAGTCTTTAAATCAAGGCTGAATGCAGACTTTAAAAACTATGAGTCAGTTCACACAGGTTTTTTTAGGCTTGGTACAGGCCGCAGAGGGTAAAATTTAAAGCCTGCAGGTCACTTTAGAGGATCATCACAGTTCCTTCTGCCACAGAAACCTACAAATCTATGCAATGAGCAACAGACTGTAATCAACCTTTGGCTGCCCTTCCTCATTCCCTAGTTGTATTTTTTTATTGCAATCCTACACAGACATAAAAATTAAAAACATAATGGCAAGCCTGGAATCAAAACAATTTGATTGAGGGCAAATGAAACAAACCAAATGACCAAAGCCACCTTTTCTTTTTTCTTTTTTTATTTTCTTTTTTTTTTTTCTTTTTTTTTTTCTTTTTTCTCCTCCCTTTTTTTAACATCCCTTTTCTTTTTAATGTATAGATCCCACTTGCAGCTTTCCAGAAGCACCAGGAAACTGCAACACTCTTGAGCAGGAGTTAGGACTGTGGTTTGTGTTCCCCTGTTGAACCCGTGTCACTTTGTGTTCCAGCTACAATCTTTTACACAACTAAGAATGACCTGTCATGGCTTTAATGCCCACTATTGCCCACAAAAGACCATAAACTTTTACTAGAATGATAAAGTCCGTTTTTAGCCTTCTAAATAATCTGCATGTTGCCTAGTTGCCCCACCTACTGTCTCCTTGCCAGTTATATTGAGGAGCCATAAACAAAGAGGAAGGAGAATAGCCAGTAAATTAAAGTGCCGACAACTGAAAAGGTCAAAGTGGTGTGCTTTATTATGGTCTGTCACTGACTATATGGCACGTTAAAATTCATATACTGGTGTTTCAAGAAAATAGAAACAATCTGTAAAGAATGTGAGAAATCAATCAGCAGGAATTGACTCAACTAAAAGCGATTGGACTGCTACAAAGGCCTGTGGCTACCAAGAAACAAAGCTCTCTTTCCTTTCTACTGCCTGAAGTGATGGGAACAGAGACAGGAGCGAAATGCTGGCTTCTTGCAGGTATTTCAGCAACAATGCAATGCACAGCTAGTGAGGGGAAATGAAGCAGCAAGGGTTTCCTCACAGTCCCTTTGTCCCCGAGCTCAAGTCCTAATACCAAAAAAAAAAAAAAAAAGGTGTTAAATTCAACCAGTGGCACAGGCAATTTTGGCCTCAATTATTGCAGTTATTTACTGCAAAAATGGCCAGTGAGACTGCACCCTTAGCTGCAGGCTCCCCATTCCTTTCCTAGACGGCCTGCAGCAGAAGAGCATCAAGGCAGGGACCACCAGCCCTTGGCCAATCTGCTGCTCATGCTCTTGCAGCATCCAGTCTCACTCAGCTGGAGGAAAGTATTGTGAGGCCAAAGGATGCACAGTCTCACATGGGATCTCGTGGATCATCTGTGCCTGTGTATTTCAGCAGCACCGCATGTGATCAATACTGCTCTTTGAGAACTGCACTGAGCCAGTTACTGTGCCTTGCAGCACGGGACAGCTTGGTGTCACTAACCTGCTCCGTTACTGCCTGCTTTCTGTCCCCCTGGGTGCAGGGGCTGAAGGACGTGCCCCTTTAATTCCACAAACAAATTATCAGACACAGGCCCGGCCAGATGAAGTCTCTTTCCAAGAACTGGCTAATTTTGAGCATGATTGTGTGTGCATATAAGCACAGAAGACGAATCAGAAGGAGCTGACAGTTTTGAAACATGTTATTTGTGATCAAGACCACCAAACACTAATGAGACACAACGTCTTGCCTGCAGCACAGCCTGATGTATTTTTTTTGTCACATAATTATATGCTACTGTGGCAGAACATATTTGCCACAAAGATTTTTCTTTCTATCTATCTATCTACCTATCATGGGGGAGTGGACCAGCAATTTGCAAAAACCCGTCTTTAAATAATGACAAAAGACAAGTAGTGTCTGGTCTTGCTATTTCTCTTACAACCCGAATAAATGCTCAAGCTCCCTGATTCAGAACAAATGTATTTTATTCTCCTTTTTTCCTAAAGAGGGCTAACGGGAGTTTTCACGGCTGCTGGATTCATCACTACCATCATTTTCTTCTCCCGCAGAACCAAAAGCTATTGTACTTTCGTGCTGTAACCACAGCCCTGGGGTCATAAAGTGGCACCTCTCCTCCGGGGGTTCGGGAGTGTGAAATGGCCACAGAGGATGCCTGCAGCTGGCGGAGTGAATACATAGCGCTTACGTCTCACGGCCTTGCAGAGATGCAGATCTTCAGACACACCACGATGTCTCTTCCTTCACTGGCAGGGAAAACATAGGCAACTTTTCTTCCACTGCTAAACACACTGTCTTTGTCACACTTTGGTCAGCTACGGAGATAATTTTACTAAATCCTCATCCCCACCATGGACAATGGTTTCTCCTCTCAGTTATCATTGTTGCAGGTATTACAATAAAACAACAGCAGCTCTGCACTGAGCCTTATGGAAACCAAACTAACGATCTTGTCGAAAGATTGAGTACTTTGGGAGCTTAATTGAGAAAAACACCGTCTGTGGAACTGTGATCCAAACCTGAACGAGATGCAGCAAAGAGTCCTGAATCTGTAATGGAAATATCTTAAGGTAGAAAAGTGGAGCTGTAAGTGTGAAGATGTATAAGCCAGTTTATTTAAAAACAAAACCCAAGGAGGTGTAAGAGAGGTGGGGAGCCTTGCCCATCCCGTGCAAGGTTCAGAAACAGCCAGCTGCCGTTTCTGAATGGCCACCCTGTGCCACACCACGGAGCCTGGTGCAGCAGGGGCTCCTGTGGCGGCGCTGGTCAAGAGAAAGCAACCACATCCAAGGTGCAGCACCCTGGTGAGTGTTAAACACATGTAATTCCCCCTTCCTACTCTTAAAACTCCCTCGCACAGCATTCATGGCTAGAGTTCCAACTGCTCCTAAAGGCAAAAAGAAGGATTTTTAAAGAAAGTCATTAAATTTACCTGCTGGCTGGCTGAATCTGAGCTGGTTGAAAATCGGTCTTTGGTTTTCTAATCCACTAGGTTAGGCTGGCTGAATGGAGTGACCCCGCACCCTTCAAAACCTTCACTTGCCACAGGTGGTAGCAGATGAGACGTTCAGCACAGGACTTTCCATGTCCTCTTGAAGAACTACGGCCACGTCACACACATTTCAGCCACGCAGAGACAAATCCAGTTACGACTGCAGGTGCATCTTCCCTCAGCCTTCTCTTCTCCAGGCTAAACAGGCCCAGCTCTCTCAACCTGTCCTCGTACGACAGGTGCTCCAGGCCTCTCTTCATCCCCGTAGGCCTCCTCTGGACTCACTCCAGTAGCTCCATGTCCCTCTGGTACTGGGGAGCCCAGGACTGGACAGAGGACTCCAGGTGTGGCCTCAGCAGGGCTGAGCAGAGGGGCAGGATCCCCTACCCTTGACCGTTCTCTCTTCTTCTTCCCCAGCCACATTCTCTGAAACAATTTATTTCAATTAGACCAAAGCCGTTCCTAGCATTTTCTGTCGTGTGTGGTAGTTTTAATGAGCAGGAAAAGAAAATAAATATGAGGCCCAGACTGACATGACATTCAACTGGAACGCAGTAAGGAGTTCTGTTGGAAGCTCTGCTCTCAGTTACGTCCCTTCCTAGTGGTCTCTGTCTATGCTGTAAGATTTTTGCAAATCTCTGAAAAATGCCAGCTGAAGGATTTCAAGGGAATAAATCAAAGCTTTAACTGCTGGGATAGAACTGAATCCATATTCCACCCAAGCTATAGACCGGGAGAGTTTCCCATCAGATTTTTTTCCTCCTGTGACCCTGTGGTTCACAGGTTTCAGCGAGCTCCTGCCAATCCCCAAGCAAAAGGAAGAGAGGTTGTGAGCTATTTTTTTTTCTAATACAGGGAAATAAAGCTGATCTTGTAGGTTATAAATAAGTGGAGAAAGAGCCAAGCAGTTTGTTCTGCACTTTACCCGGTGGAAGCTGTTGATTCATCACTTATTTAGAATATCACTTATGTTGTCACCTTGTTACCTGCTACGCAGAATTGAAAAGAAAAGCAGAAAACATGCACCAGTCACAGCAGACTCTGACTCTATGCTACTTTCTATGTCCTTTGTCAGCAGGGTCATGAAACTCAGCCAATGTTACCTGTGTTTAATGGTTAGTAAAAACATTTAATGTAATGTCCAGTTGTTATAACCTAGGTAGAAAAGCTCAGTACTCAGAACATATTTGACATCTTTGGTTAAATGCATCGCAAGCCTTTTATTTCAGTTCTGTGGTAAGTCTCCTTAGATTGCTCTTCCTACTTGGACAGATAGACAGCAGTCCCAGCAGCACCCTGACAAAAAAAATAATCAAATTCAGGTCAAAGAAACACAGAAGGGTTGTTTGTAAGGAGTCTCTTTTAGCTAACAGGGGAAATAACTCACTGTTCAGCATTATTAAGATGTGGTTCAGATACAAGGTATACACGAAGGTATAGTTTAGCTGGCATTGTATAAAGGATCTGTTCCTCCTCATCACAAAAGGTTGCATACATGGGTTTTTAACATCACTGCAATGTATGTACCAAGTTATAGAAACAGCATGCGGCACCCAAAGTTCATTAAGGATCATTCATACACTATGGAATACACAGACAGTTCTTCTGTAATATACTAAAAGGGTGCAAAAATGGTTTATAGGACTTTTTCTCCCCCCAGAATAAATTTGCTTGCTATTCATTTTGTTCCTTCCCTGCTAGACTATGAGATTGTGCTGTTTCTGTTGTAAGTCGAGTTCTGTATGTAAAAGGGTACATCCTTTCTGGGATTTCTGCAGCTTCACAGATGTGTTTCCCAGTTGGATGTGCTTCTGAGGGTAGTAGCAGGGCCAAGAGGGAGCTGATGAAACCTGTGCTGGAAAGCCTGTCATCAGGGCTATTTGAGACTGGAGCATGGGAAACTCCAGTCTGCTTCCTACAGGATTTTATACAATTTATTTCCCTAAACTCATGAATCTGTGTGCTAGCACAGTCACTGGCAGAATTAAGCATCCATTCTAGGGCTGCTTTCTAGGCTTCTCCAGCCCTCAGGAAGGAAGAACCAGCCTCACAAAAAGGATTCTGCAAAACCCGAGTCAGGCCAAAATTTCTCTCTGTAGATCAAACACCACTTCCTAATTCCAGATGGGAGATTCAAACAGTCTAATACCTCCAGCAGCCTCAGGAACAAGAGCCTTTCATACCACAACTTGGCTTCATCTGAATCATTCAAGCTAGCCTGAATCCAGGCGAAGCAGGGCCTCGATCCCCCAACACTACACACGCCATCTCTACACAAGGCAGCACTGCACGTAACTATGGAAAGAAAAATAAGCGGTGAAAACTTGAGCAAATCCAAAACCTGTCCACAAAGCATTTCAGTTTTAATGAAAAGAGTCTGTTTAGACAAAATTCTCTATCATCAAAAACCTGTCTGACTGAGTCAAGGCAGCAAAGCTGCTGTGTTTTTCATCACCTGAGATACTCCCCTTCTGGAAAGTGCATCTGCTGAGATAAAGGGATAATTCTGATGTGTTGGTATTTTACAACAAAGACCTATGTTGAAAATTTTCCATCAAAACTGCTGAAGCAAACTGGGCTTTTGATTAAATAGGAAAAAAGCTCATTTTTCCACCAAAAAAAAAAAAAAAAAAAAAAGTGGCCCAAATGGAAATTCTCTCTAGGACTTTGCTCCTGCAGCGCTTCAAAGAAAATTAAATCCCTTCTCATCCTCTGAGATCCCCCTCAGCCAAGCAGCCCAGCTGCTCTGCCCACGGGCAGCTCACACCACGGGCAGGGACTCTGGGGGAGAGCTGCCACCTCTCTCCAAGGAATAATCACTTATCACCAATCACCGAAAATACACTTCAGGTAGGATTTCAAGCACAGAAAAAGAGAAATGTAAACCTGAAGGCAAAAGCAGACATGGGGGTTCACCCACTCATGGATACTGACATCCCTGTAGACTTGTTCAGGGCTCGCTGCAGAACTTCTTCCTCCCTGGCCCCTTCTTCTTTAGGTATCTGAAAGTGGGGGGAGTGGAGTTTAGTGGGGATTTTTGATACACACAAGGTATTTTATGAATGTACAGGATTATGGATGAGTACATACACCAGCACTTTTGTAAATCAATGTGTATGTAATTGGGAGCACGTTAACCATCAGAACTGAGCACAGATTACTTTGTGCCACGTCCTTCTTCAAGCCACAGTGCTTTGGAGTCAAGATCCTGGGTAAAGAGCTGACCGGAGAGGTGGGACTCCAGGGCAGTATCACTATTCCCAGGAGCCCACTAAGCCCTGGTAGTAAATCTCATTAGTTTGTACCATATGCTGCACTCAAAGTCCAAATCACGTGTAAACTCAAAAATCATGTGTAAATCCAAATCATGTGTGAATCCAAAAATCCAAACGGAGAAGGAGCCCACGAGCTCCTTGCGTCTTGGTGATGCATCTCCTGGGTGTGCGTTTCTTTCCCAATATTGACACACACATCCACGTCCTGTAAGAAATCAGGTGTGAAACTGGCACCTGTCAAGCTTTGGATTTGAAAAAACTGGCAAAACATTCATCCCTCAAAAAAGCAGAGCAGTTAACGGCTGTGGTAGTTCCTCACTGTCCCTCTCCATGTGATTTATGGCTGTACCACAGGGGCCGGAGGACAGCCTGTTGCCACGGTGCTGCCAGTACCTTGATAATCCTTTCCACAAAAATGACTGCTCACTTCCAAAAGGACTGGCTGGCACGTGGAGGGGCTGTCAGCCACAACAAATGACTCCCAGGATCATTGTTCATCAAAGGGCTGAGCTGAATCAGCAGGTTCAGCTTAGAGGAATCGGCTGGCTCAGGAGCGATGAAAGGAGCATCACGCAGCCACATCAGCCAAGAAGAAATCGGATTCATTTCTCTGCTCCTGTCTGACTTGCAACTTTGCTTGGTTGTGTGCTGAATCTTCCACCATTTCTCCTCTTTGCTCCTTCATTCCCTCATAAACTACTTTTTGGGTGAAGCAGAGTACCCAACAACCAACACTCCCTGTACAAAGGAGCTTTATGCAGAGATGCTCGAGCTAAACCAGGGATTAATTAACAGGGAATATTATTCCTCACCAGGACCTCACCAGATCTTAAACACAGCCTTGGGTTAATCCAGCCCCGCAGGTAAGGAGCCTGTCTCTGGTGCCATCACAGGTATCCCTCTCTACTGCAAAGAATAACCTGCATCAAGGCCTTCAAGGGGCAACCCTCCACCTGATAACCTGTCCTGGCATACCACACAGAGAACAAGGCACAAACCACTCTTTTGGGGAAAAATTGAATGGTGTCTCTACTCCTGCCCCCATGCAGGTGATGTCTGTACTCAACACCTTCTCTTACGCTCTGTCTCTCTTGAGCTCATCAGTCGCCCCAATCAGAAACTGCAGACACTGCACAAAAGAGCTAAGTGAATTATATATTTTTTTCCCTTTTCCTTTTTAATACAAATGAGATTCATGTTTGAATCAGACTTCAGGGAGAGGTTCAAGGTTAATTCTTTTTTTATCCAAATGGGCTCTCTCATCCTTCATTTCAGCCTACAAAAAATACCTCTGCTTGGCGTTTTCTGACAGCCCCGGCTTTATCTTCACTGGCTGCTGAGTTGCTTTGGACATACTTAGCCTGTTCTCAACTAAGAAAGTCAGCCTTAACAAGGAAAAAAAAAAGAAAAAGAAATAAAGAGGAAGATATAGGAAAGAGCAATGATCTCAAGCCTTTTTCTCCCCCAGCCACTGCTATGAAGTCAGCCCATTCTGAGAAAGCACATAATATAACGCAGGTAGATCACAGAATGATAGAATATCCCGAGTTGGAAGGGACCCACAAGGATCATTGGGTCCAACTCCTGATAGAGAGGAGTGGCAGCTCTACCATTAACTGCTTCCCGACTGGTTTATTGACCCAATGTCCCCATTTCCACTGGACATGCCCTGCCATATCCACCAGCTCCCTGTACTGCTACCAGCCAGCCCTGTACTAGTTTCTCCCATAAACGAAGACCAGGATGGCAGTGGAGGATGCCCCCCATGCCCACGGGAACCACCAAGACGAGCTGCATGCACACCACCGCTCTGACCACAGTCCCTACCTTTTTGGATGGGGTGAGCCCCTATGAACTAAGCTGCCCTAGCAATGCTTTCTCTCTTAGGCGGGACCGAGCTGAGTCCGGCAAAATGAAGCCGCATATGACTGCAGCATTTAGACTGATAAATGTGAATATCTGTGCTATAATAAAGGAGTAATTTGTGTGAAGGGAAATTGCATTATGCTTATTCAAAGTCAAATTTATTTCTTCCCTTTCTTATTAAGAAACTCATTTTAAAAATCCCAGCCTCGGGTCAGGGTTATACTTATAGGGTTGATTTCATATCTGACGGTGCAAAATTCAACACTCCTATGGAATTCTTCACTGTAGTCAATCAACAGCGTAAGCCCCCTACTTGGGCCAAGAATTTCCTATTTTTCTTTTAATTAAAAAATGGCTTGAGGGCATGTAAGGCTTAAATTACTTGCACAGAGAAAAATGCTTCTCTAAGAAACCCATTAGAAGATATGGCTCGAGAGCAACAGAAGCCCTTCAGAATAAACAGAAGTTTAATTTTTTTAAGGTAATGGAGAAGAGGGGAGATACTCGAGAGTTTTCTTCAGCTCGTTTGGGATAGTCATGTCCTGCCCTGAAGCCACAGTTGACTTAGCCTCAGAGGAGACCAAAGAAGAGCTGCTGGGGGAAGAGCCAGACACTTAGCAGAATGGTGACATACTTATCTGGAGGTGGATCTCTGCCAACGTGGGTTTATTTAAAATTTGCGAGCCTTGGATTCAAGTCAGTTACAAAAATGCAACCCGAGGATCACTACGGCAGTTTGGCTTGTGTATCAGCTGGCGATTTCATGACATGCGTGTTGTTAGTTGGCATGTAGCGCCCGTAAGCTCTAATGCAAACAGGAGCGGCAAACAGCCTCAAAAACATGAAAAGGGGAAAAGGCAAAATCCCAAAGCCACACATGGTCCTGTTTTGGCTTCCCAGAACTTCACCGCACTCAGGATCTGGAGTTTCCCTTTTCTGCTAGGACAGCTACCACACGCTTAGGCAACCTGGATGCCTGCCCCAGAGGGAGATGCCAAGGCCCCGTGCATCTTGAAGCTGAATGATTCGAGCTGGGAGGATTGTGAGCTGTAATTTTTAGTTGGCAGGCAAGGAGGCAGCAGCATCAGGTTGTGGTGGGTCAGCAGGTGCCAACAGCTCTGCAATCCATGTCCATATCTGCAGTGGACTTAGAGCTGGCCTCCCAAGACAAGGTGGCTAGGGCATATCCTTTCTGGCTAGGGAGGTAGCGTGTCCCGTTAGGCAGGACTTGACAGACAAGCTGTTCAGCAGCTTCTTCTAGGGAAGCATCAGAAATATTGCATATACCACCTTATACAAGCTCTGCTCCAGATTTTCTTCTGATACCCCTTATTTTCACCTAAATGGTGCAGAATCCTGCTCCTGGGCCTTGCTCTCTGGGAGCAATACCGAAACAAACCAACAAACCCACCCTCCCCCAGAAACGGCAGGTTGGGCTCCCAGTTCTCTCTCCGTTGGGAGCCTCTGACCATAAAATGGTGTTACACTCTAGTTAGGTTTAAAAGCAAAGCCTTGAAATAGAGAGCAGATAACTACATTACAGTGACCAGACACCAGGCTTAAATGACTGAGAATTTCATGGAAAAATATGGATGGGCTCATTTAAACGGTAACAAGCTGTTGTCTTGGCCTAGCTGAAGAAGGAGGGAAAACGAAAGGATGAGCTTTTAAAGGGCTCTGAAATGGCAGCTGTGGTTTTTGAGCTACAAGCTGATCATCCACAGGGAGGGAAATGGAACAACCTGACACTGGTAAGGATGAAGATCAGAACGTTGCACAGAAGGAGGCATTTCTTAACACCAGAGCAGGGAATTTCTTTCTTCCCTAGCTGCCTTACGAGGACTCCCCTAGGCATGTGGCAAGGACCCTCTGTATTCTTCTAGGCTAAGATAAGTGCCAAGGAGCACCAAAGTCCTGACCCTTGGTGTGCTGAGGGGTGTAGAGGAATCCACCAAGGAGAACACCAGGCAAAACAAAAGGGAATTGGAATTTTATGTTGAAGAGCAAACTGCTACACTCAGCTTTATATCTTGGAGCCCTGATGGATTAGAGCAGGATTTCTCAGGCTCTGTGAATGTGTGATCCTCTTCTGGCTTATCTGCTTGCACGTGATCTCCAATCAGCAGCAGCTAAGCTCTTCCAGGCCAGGATTACAAGCTGCAGTTGCAGGCTGCAAGCATTTCCACTTCCACCCTCAGCCCACTGGAACTGAGCAGTGACCAGAGATTCAAGACAGCAAGCAGCTCACAAGCTAGTGCTAGCGCTTGACACCATATGGTGTCATGCTCAGTAATAAAATCCAGGGAAAAGAAGGAGGAAGGGGGGAATGTTCAGAGTGACGGCATTTGCCTGCCTGAGATACCATTACAAGAGTTGAGTCCTGCTTTCCTGGACGTGGCTGAAAACCTGCCAGCTGATGGGAAGCGGTGAATGAATTCCTTGTTTTGTTTTGCTTTGCTGTGCAGGCAGCTGTTGCTTTACCTAGTAACCTGTCCTTCTCTCAGCCCATGAGTTCTCGCACTTTACCTTTCCAATTCTCTCCCCCATCCCGCATGGGGAGAGCAAGGGAGCGGCTGCGCGGTGCTGAGCTGCCTGCTGGGTTAAAGCACTCCAACCTCTCACCTTGGAGGTGAAACTTGCCACCACAACAGCCTGCAGGCAGTGGTTTATGCTGACACATTACACTTTGCACAGAGAGAGAATAGCTGCACCATAAGCTCCGTTCAAGGACAGCTGTAAGAAGCTGTCACTTTCTTGCTGCTGGTTACCAGCTCTGATCTTATCCAGATGACCTTAACATCCATTTACGTATCAAAAATAATACCAATATGACCTGGCAAGCTTGATCTTGTTACTGCCAAAGCTGGATTCTCCCTCCACACCTCCTTTTGCTAACAACCTCTGGGATGTAAAAAGCCTTTTCAATAGCTCAAAGAAACCTTTTCAAGGCAGAAAAAAAAAAAAAAAAAAAGAGAAAGAATTTCATGAGCTGAACCTAGGAATCTTGCAATGGACTGACACCTCTTATGTATTTTTAACCACAAGGCCTTTAGCTATGCAGCAGATCCAGTACAAACAGGGCAAGTGTTACCCCTTGCACGTAGGTACTGTGCCACCTCTGAGGCTCCATACCTTGCCTCTTTTAAGGCCTTCAGACTCCAGTGTAGTGGCAATGAAAGCAAGGCTGTCTCCAAAAGCACAGGGTAACCCCTTGGCCGTGAGGAGGCAGAAAACATGCTACTGGTTTTTGGCAATTTGGGCAAGAAAATAGAGACCAGCCGCACAGACTTTCTCAAACAGAAAAGAAAGAAATGGATTCTGCTGGTCTAACTAGGAAACTGGGTGAATGCAACGCTGCCACGTGCTCCTGCTTGTTTAAGAGAGTGGAGGCTGGAGAGAGAATTTAATGTCGGGTTTCGCTAGGAGAGATAAAAAGCAACGGGGACACAATAAATATAACACCTTCTGCCTGGGTTGCCTGGGATACAGCATCTAGGGAAGACAGGCAGAGT
This sequence comes from Oxyura jamaicensis, assembly GCF_011077185.1. NCBI lineage: Eukaryota > Metazoa > Chordata > Aves > Anseriformes > Anatidae > Oxyura > Oxyura jamaicensis. The sequence continues at coordinate 653,387 of NW_023303850.1, read as the reverse complement.
GGGTGAAGTACGACCCAGTCCCAATTCACACAGCAATCATTGCCACCAGAATGCATTCACCTTGTGCCATTTTCCATCTTGTTATAACCTTTGTCACGAGAAGGAGGTTATTGGATGAAAAAGGCTTTTCCATATTGGCTTTAGCAGCACTGCTGCCACTTCCTTGATCTTTTCAATATTCTGTAATTGATCGGTTTGCCGTCCCAATTTCCCTTTGTTTACAGCCTCTGTATCTTGAAGCTGGCCAGGCAATTCAAGCAGATAAAGGACCACTGAAAAATCCCTGCCTTACAGCATCCTGCTTCGCCAGAGTAATCAAAGATCAGAGGGTCACATCTTTCAGCTGGTGTAAATAGATGTAGCTCCAATTATGCCAGTTGGGTTTATTCCCTGCTACAGACCTTGAGCGAGCAAGGCCCATTCTGCAGGCTTGTCCACAGGCCACTGGTCTACAGAAATGCCAAAATAAATTGAAAGCTTTCATAAAAAGATGAAGAACCCAAGTGTCTTACTTTGCTCATGACATTTCTTGTGAAAAAAAAAAAAAATCTAAATAAATCCTGCCTCGAATTATATATAATGAAGAGAAAAATCTGTAAGATTTTAATCCTTAAAACTAGTCCTTAAATTCAGTTTTGTCTTTACTAGAAGCAGGGCTCTGAATCTCTTCTTGACAGTGTTGAGATCAGTCAGCCCTTTGCAAAGACACAAAATCCCTAAGCAACTTGTCAAAACCTGCCACGACTTAATGCTGCCTTTCCATCTACTTCACTGGGCCTTAAAGTACTCCTTTGGTCTACAAGCGAGTTTTTCTTCTGCAAAAGGGGAATGATGGTATTTTCTCCATTTCATTTACTTAAATGAGTTTTTAGGGCAGGGGTTCCAACCCCTGGCACATCTAGCACTCACAATAGGAAAGTCAGTTGGAGAAGTCCTTGCCCCAGCAGAGCCTATAACCATCACTCACCACCACCAGCATAAGTTGTTAGCGCTGCTCCACCAGCCAGAAGCATAGGCAAGAACTCCCTGCCTGGGCAAAAAGCTTCTCTGTGTTATATAGCACCTAATATATGGAAAACCTTGGCCCATCCCATTGGGGAAGTAATGTTTTTGCCTGCTAAAACATGAGCCTCTCTCTGCAAAAGCTAATATTGGTAGAGCCCCTCTGGCAGCACTCCTTCTGGCCCCCTATGTACCGAGTAGCACAGTGCTACCAGCCTCCTGTGGAGACAGCTCTGCCCGAACACATTCACCCAGAGGGCGACTGGATGGCGTATCACTCACCAAAATCACCACCACGAGCCCTGTGCACCTCGTTGGCAGTGAGGACGTCAGCCTTGCTCCGAGAGCAGGGCTCCAGAGCCTGCCCTCAAGCTCCAATTTTCCAGCTGGTGCCACAATTATCAGGCAGCTCACAAAGTCTGTATAGAAATTTATACCAAAATAATCAACTGGGGAGAACAAAGCACTCCTGCGAGTGAGGCACTTACTGCATGGATTGCGTTGGGTACGGACACAGCACAAGGAAGGTCAGCACGGAGCTGTTGTATAGAGGTTACTAATTCTTTTCACTCTGTACAAGAGCCGTCTCTGTTTGCAGTCCTACAAGAGTATTAAAAGGATTACGCTGTGTATACACGCAACATACTCAGACCACATGGGATAGAGTATAAATACTTGGAAAATTACAGTATCTTTGAACTTTCCAGATCAATCTGTTTGAACTACATACATCTTTTTAAGTTTACAATACACTTCTTGACATCAAAGGAGGGGGAAAAAAAAGATAGTGTGTTTTTTTAATCAGGCTGATTAGAAGCACTGCTGGGACATCTCTTCTATGCAGTATCAATAATTCAGTGATTTTTTTTTAAATTGCAGTATTTTGTATATTTTAATCTCTTGTTTTATTTGTCTGCCTTTGAATTTGTTTCTAGGGAGCTCTTGCGTTAGAATTCCAGTATTAATTCTTTGCTGGTTTGGTATTTTAGCTTTTTAATGTTCGTTAGAAATCTGAACTGGGAACAATTTCGTTTTGTATTGGTAAAATAAATTGACCGAAAGCAATTCGACAAACAATCACCACAAAAAATCCTCTTGTAATGATCTGATTTATTACGCATCTGTTTCTCTCACCCAGGAGTTAATTTCAAGAGCATTGCCTCTATTCCGAAGCAGCTCAGACCCACTGAACAGATGTACACAGATCGGCACAGAGGCTTACCAGAAAGTAAGAGCCATTTCATTTTTTTCTGACCACATTGGCACAGTTGAGTATGGATCCCATACATCAGTTTGTCCACCTTGGTGTCAGTTTGGTTAAGCTGCTTTTCACCCATTAAGGCTCAGGCCCCCGGTTTTCCATTAATGTTCCTGAGGATTTCAGTGAAGCACAAGTTCTGCTACAATACCAAAGCAGCACAGCTTCATCTCTAACCCTGTGCAGCAAGCAGGGGTCACTAGGTAAGCTTTCTGTTCTTTGCTCTCTGAATTTTAATTGGGGTTATTTCACAGCCTGGCTCTAATTTCCAACACTAATTTATAATGAAATCTCTGTCTTTTGCTTAGCTCCTGGCTTTATGCTTCTTGCTCGCTGGGTTGCTCTGGATATTGTTAGCTGACTCCCTGCTGAGAAGCTCCGCTTAATTGCAAAAAATAAAAAAATAAGAAAAACTGGCAGTGCCCTTCCCTAAAGGTTTTTCGCACAGAGGTAGCTAGAGTTAGATTTCTGCCCCACGTTTCAGCGCTGTTTGCTCTTTTTGCATCATCTCAGTATAACCCAGCAAAGAAACCAAAGTCGCGGACCTCCAAGGGCATGTAAAACTTGCGATAATCTAGGCCCTAATTATGAAAACGGAGTTTGCCAAGCCTGTCGCCAGAGCAACTGTGTTGGAAGGCACTCAATGAAGGCAACAGGATACAGGGCAGTGGCATCTGGAAGGACCAAATGCCATTGAAGTTAACAGTCAGCAAGCTGACTATACCAGCCACCCAGAAATGTCCTCACAATTCGGGAGCAACAGTTCCCAATATTGTGGTTCACTTTGTAACACAGAGGCTGGAGTCGGACACCTTCCACCCCCCAGCTCACCTTGGGTGCTAGGAGCGGCAAAAACGCAGGCAGCGTGGTCCCTTCTGCAACCGGGAACTATTTGCTGCAGGAAATAATGCCGCAAGCTGGCTCTAAATCAAGGATATTTCAAATGTCAGCCCTGCAAACGCTACAAAATACAGCAAGCGCAAGGCTTAGCCATCACTGAGGGATTTTACAACAGTGGCCAGATGGGAGAGGAGCTATCCCCTGCTCTTTACCAGCCTCTGCAGCCGGGCAAGGCTGCAAGACAACTGGGAATGTGCTCGGCAGAGCACACAGCCACCTCACACGTCACTTGTTCGGTCTCTATCACTCCTTCCTGCTTTGAAGTTAGACAGATCGCTGCTGGAGCCCCTACCTACTGCTCCTTCTTCCTCTCAGGTGCTGGGAACAGTCCTGTGAACGAGGTCCAGGCAGGCACGGGATGGTTTGCCTTACCCTCCGTCCAGCCTGGCACCACTGTTGTGCTGGGTTTGATGTAAGGTTAATATTCCTGTCGGCATCACAGGCCTTTGACACCCCAACCGCACCGCTCAGTTCCACCTACTGCTGCCAGTAACGAGCATTATCCCAGCAGTTTGATACGTGAAGCTGAAGAATGGTTAGATTATCACCAGTTATGCAGACAGCATATTTGACAGCCTCTCAACGATGTTTTCAGCTGTCAGTTACCGCAGCCACGGCGTGCAAACCACAAAAGGGACACAGCACTGAATACGTGCTACGGAGAAACCTACTTTGGAAGAGTCAGGCTTCTGGATAGATACACTTTATGACATAATTGTGCTAACTCGAAATCATTTGCTTTATCTCTTGGCAGAGAGGCAGTTTTCCACATGCAAATTAATTATAGGACGCTCGACTCCCATCATCACTAACAGAGAGGGTGGGCACGAGCATTTCCAGCACCGATCCTGTGCTGCAGCACGTGCTCGCGTGACAAATGCCAGCAGCACTACAGCTCACCTCCACAGACAGCAGTTGTAACTGAACTGCAATATTCGGGCAGATTAAAAGAAATAACTCATTTTCAATTTAAAAGATTCACCAGTGTAAAGGGAAATAAAAGCTATAGAAGTCAGTATTTCAGCTTAAATGGACAAGGTTTACAGAAAGCGTATGATCAACTTCTCTCTGGAAATCAGTCTCGTTTACAGTTCCCCAGCCCAGGCAACCCACGTCACTGATGTGTTCTCAAAACTGTGGCTTAGTGCACTTACTGCTGGAGGGAGGAACTGCAGCTGCATGCAGGAGTTTTACTCTGATTATTTTAATGAAAGGACGACGCAGAAACATTATCAGGCAAACATCATCTTGGTTAATGAGATCTTTTATAACAGTATCATAGTTTCTTTGAGTCCTACCTTTAAGTGAAGCAATCTGCATTTTGTCTGTAAGCTGTAACGCAATGACGTAGAACTACTTCTTGGCATTGTTTTAGCACAGTACATGATGGTAGCTTCCTACTTGTCTGAACTGTCATAGATACCTGTCACCTGTTTTAATTTTTTTCCGTAGTTCCAATAAAACTCAGAAAACCCACACAAATTCAGAGCACCCAGCAACAGTAACCCAGGGGAGATTTACAAGGTCAAAGGAAGCTTTCTTTGTGTGCTCGGTCCCCATGAAATTCTTCTGCAACCACTTCAAAATCTAGCAGCTATTTTAGTTATGTTCCTACCAGGTTACACACTGGATATTGGATTCCAGCATGGCCAATCTTGGCATCGCTGATCTCACTGAACACATGAGGATATGTACCTGTTTGCCTTCAGCCCTAAAGAAGTTTGAAGCACTCCAGCACTGACACAGAAGTGTCGCAGAGGTGCCAGTATTTGCTAAATAGTTTTGTTTCCTCTGCTGGCAATCCTGTAACAAGGGGGTATCCTGAGTGAGGGGGGAGGTAAGGGTCCAGAGGAGTTGTGGAATCTTCATTCTCAGAAATACTCAACGTTCAACTGGACAAGACCCAAGCAACCTGCTTTTATAGGTCCTACTTTGAGCAAGGGGGACCAGAGCCATACAGAGGCCTCTGCTAACCTGTATTATGTCCCAAATCCAGGAAGGCTTTGAACTAAGAGGGCTCTCTCTGCTGCCGTTCCAGTAAATGCTGGAGAATCAATAGCATCACAGATCATCCCCATTGCACGGTGAACAGTCCAAGAAAGGTAGATAAACACCGTGCATTAACTCTTCCCGACGTACACTTTCCTCTGGCAAACAAGGAAGAGCTCTGATTTACTTCAAGCACTCAGCAGCTGCTCGTAGAGAAAAGGCCCACATCTAGCATCATTGCCCTGCTGGGCTGTTTGCTCACCACATGGTAATTTCTGCTCCAGGACACTCAAGGAAGGTGGAGGCAAGTTTCCCTTTCCTAGTTTCATCCTTAACTAACAGAGAAAGAACGGGAGTGCTTGATTTGGGAAGAGCTGCAAGTAGCAAACCACCATTTCAGGCAACATTTTGCTTGTCCTTTAAAGAGTTTTTTAAAATTATTATTGGTAATCAGAAGAAAGCCTACTGGATTTCTCATGTAAGGAAAGGCAACTTGGAGCACGGTGGCTGAGTGACATAAATCCATGCTTGCCATTTTCCATGCTGCACTAATGGATCTGCCACCCACAGCATTTTGACCAGCAAGCACTGGGCTGATGGTGCCGCTACTCGTGTGGCTTCGGCAGCAGCAGGCACATCTGGAGATTTGCACTGTGGGGATTCAGCTCTTAAAAAAATAAAAAATAAAAAGTGGCCAGCAGCAGTGAGAGCATTCCCACTGACATCAAAGGCTGTGCATCCTTAAGAGCAAACATGCTAACAGCACATGCAGACAGGTGTGCAGCTGTGCATGCCCACAAAGAATAAAAACAGCGCTTTGCAGCAGTGCAGCCCTCTGCCGAACAACTTGTACTCAACATTTATTGATTATATCTTCCTCCAAATGTGAAATAAGTGAAGCAAAACAAAGCAGAAGCTAAACGGAGCCGAACAACATGAAACCCGTGCAGGATGAACACCTCTGTGCCCACTGCCTGAGGCAACCTGCTGCTGGAGGATAACGTGCCAATGCTAATCAGATGATCGCTTTCCCTTCCCATTAGGCATTCTGCTAACTCACCAGATAAGCATTTTCTCTCCTATGGCTCCTTGAGGACTGCCAACTCACATAGGGAGGCACCCTGCTTCCTCTCTGAGCCCCATTTCAGAATTATTATTCTTTAGCCCCGAGCGCAGCCCTGGAGATGCCGAACACCCCAGTGGTGCTGAGCAGTAACCGGCCTGCAGTGCTGCGCTGTCGGCCTTCCAAACTTCGGTACATATCCTGCCCTTTTAAGAAAAATTACACGATCCTGCAGAGCACGGACTGTTGAAAGACTGTGTACTGATCCCCTGTTGGGCAGAGGACTGGGTTACTACAGGGATGGCAAACTACGGTCTCGGCAGAAACAGCCACAATTCCTTCTTCGAGGGGCTGGACCTTCCCTGCACTGAGAGCCAAGAAAGCCTGCAAACAGCTTTTGCCAGTCACAGACACATGCTTTTTTGTTTTATCCAGCACAGTAATACACTAGGAAAAAAAAAAAAAAAAAAAAAAAAGGCACAAAAACCACAACAGACTGTGGAAGAAGCGAAACTGTACATTGTATCAGCCTCAAGGGCGCACACCTCCCATCTCATCCTATTCCAATACAACATCGTTTTTTGGAAAGAAAGAAATAAAAAAGAGAGAGAGAAATGTTGCTTTGGGACACCTTAATAGATCACAGGGCAGGAACGTATACAAAGGATTTTCCCTACATTCAGTCCTGCCTGCTGAGTGGAAATGTCTGGTCTTGCCTACAGGGCCTGATCCAAAGCACCTCAAGTCAGTGGTTTCCACCAGGCTTTGAATGCACCCCAAAATCTGACTTGTAAAAATAATGGCCGAGTGCAAGGCATGATGCACAGGAAGAAAAATCCTCTTGCATACCAAGTGGAATTGATTCATTCTGGTGTGTGCTTGATCACCTGCTAACAAAAAAAATATAAATGTGTGTATCTGTATCTATATCTATATCTATAGTCTTCACTGAAGACGAAACACTGCAGTCTGAGAAATGTTAGTCAACTGCTGAGTCAGAGACGCCTTCCACCATTCCAGACATATCACCTACAATCTCAGACGCGCTGCCAGCTAAATGAGACAGATTAGCTGGCTATGTTCAGATCTGGGTCAGAGATGCAGCATGCTCAAAGTTACCACCTGGCGATTCACACAGGTATGTAGGAAACTGCATCTGCACCCTGCTTTCTCCACAACAATCAGGTACGCCTGACATGATGTGCCTACCTGAAATCAAACTCACTGCTGTGCAACAGCCATTAATGGCAAATATATCGTGTTTGAAACATAGGCTTCCTGGGGAAGAAGTAATGTGAAGTCACTCAGAAAATGTTACAGCCTACCATACCTGCACAGGAATAGCCTTTTCTTTTATTATTCTGATTATTATTCTCCAAACATGGGAGACAGCAGCCAAGCTGTTCAAGTAACTGGAACACGGGATTCAGCACCAGCAGAACAGAAGAGCGCTCTCTGGCTTTAGAGACCCATCGCCAGCCTTTTCTATCGGTTTTCTGAGACGTTTCTGGAAAATTTGGGAAGCAGGCAAACGAAACATCCCCCTGAGCTCAGCAGAACTCAGGTACCAGGCCACGGCTGCTGCCTGTGCTGCAGTGTGGGGTAGCTGATTACCCATGTGTTTAAACACATCGCTTTCTCAAAGCTCGTGTCAGACTTCAGACGGCACGTTATTTCTGTAATGAATACATACTTACTATGATGGTGACTAATCACTGATAGCAGCTTTTTATACTGTGAATGAGATAAAGGCGGTTACAGGATAGTTAGCCCATATTTTATGTTACAATGATTTCCTACTGTGCCAACAGAAATACATTTTGGGAAGGATGTAAAAATTTAGGGCATAAGAGAGAGACTGGAGATGAATAAGCCACCTCAGCGCTTACATTTTTCAGTCTTGCATGATGACATTAGTTCATCTCTTTTCCATGCCCACCTGGTATATACAGACTAGGTAATAAAGCACATTTTCTTCTCTTCCCCAGACATACGTTCAAATTAACAACTCCTTCTGCCACACAAATGGGAAACAAGGACCTTGTACTTCCTCAGATTTGGGGCCCATCCAGCACCTAACAGCCCGAGCTCTTTGTGGCAGTGCCACATGCACATACCTGCCAGCTGATGTCCACCTGGTCCGTGCCAGCCCCACGGCACCCTCACCGTCACATGGCATCAGCCTAGGGCACAGCACCGGGTTACAGCACAGCCTTGCGTGAAAGGGGACTGGTCAAGAATGAGTAAGGCAGGGGAGTAACCACAGGGCTACAAACAGGTATTATAAGTTGTCCTTTCCAAGTTTTCATTTTACAAACATGGCCGTGATAAAGAAAGGCCCTGCCCCACGCCATAATAGAAGAATGGAAGGGGCAAAACCTGAATGCAGGCCTATCTTCACCTTCAGACTTCTCTGCAGATACACAAGGTTGCTCTATCAAAATACTTCCACCTCTGCTGCAGATCTGACAGCAACTCAACCCTACTAGTCATAAATATTCCCCGGCCCATCATACTCCTTCTCATCTTAGGGCCACTTTGCTCCACCTGCACCCACCTAGAACCGCTCCTGAAACGCCGACCCACCTGTGTCCCCCACATCAGAGCCAAGCAGTCCCGTACCCTGTGAGCGCTGCTAGGTGAAGCAAAAGAGAAGCCTGTCCTTGTCTCAACCCCTAGAGCAGGAAGGAACCAAGTTGCTATACCTGGTAATTAATTCATAGCCCCCAGTACTGTCAGGACACTGTTTTTCTCATGTAGCATGGAGCTGAACTGTATCTGCTGAGCATCAATGTAATACTGGTCACACCGGGAGCTACCAAGGTCTCAGCTGAAACAGTTGCCTGAAGAGGAACTATAAATCCATTCATTTTTAGAAAAACACTAAAATATGCACCTCACAATGAGACTACAGCCCTTGACAAATAAAAAAATTTGGAGTCAGGCCAATGGATAGACTCGTTGAGGGTTAAGACTGTACTAATGCTGACAGAGGAAGTTCTGCAACATGCCGGGGTCTGGAGAGGGCCTGCTCCCACCAAGCCACCCCATCCCACACCTGCTCACACACAGCAAGACCTGTGCTAGGACCCCCAGCTGCATCTCCTCAATTAGTGGCGAACTAGGATGAATACCCCAAGAGTAAGGGGCCAGATCCATAAAGAGGCTACGTGCAGTTGCTCATAGAGAAAAGCAGGGGAGTGTGGAGAGGTGGGGCCTTTCAGTGCCTCTGCTCTAACAGTTGCCTAATAGGACCTGAGCTCCATGGAAAATCTAATTGGTGGTCTATGGTTTAATTTTGTCAATTCATTTCCTTTTAGTGAGTAATATCTCTTTTGTTATTTTAATTTAATCTTTGGGGTTTGCTCTTTTACATTAATTTTAATATTAACTCCATAGAAACAAACCGATACGTCAGCTGCTCAGCAGGTGGGCTGTCACCGGAGAGGCTCACAGCCAAAACAAAGGATCATGAACAGAGGCAGACTGAAAACCACACGGGTGAAAGAAGGGAGAGAATGTAAAAGGTGCTCCTCTAGCAGCCTAACTCAGAAGCTGCCGAGTCTCTTTCCAGCAATGTCGCTGCAAGCCTGGAGCTGTGCAGACTGACATCTATTAATCCAGTTATTCACCAACCCTAAGAAGACCACCAAGTAAAGTTCCCCAGCAGACTATTTGTGCGCCTTTGCTTTCAGTACTTTAAAAATCTGCTAGTGTTTTATCCCTTGACCTGTATTACGGTACACCAGGTATTTGCCTTAAGACAATCACTCCTGAAAAGCCCATAGGAGGTGCGGAAAGTTGGCCCAGGCTGAAACAAACACCACCTCAAGAAGGTGACTCACTCCAGCCTGGCCAGGACTTTTGCTTATTTTTTGGTAACTCTGCTGTCTCATTTGCAGAAATTTTCCTGAAATGGGGGCTGTATCTCCTCCCCGTGAGTTCTCTAGTGTGATATTTGGCAGGTACATATAGCAGTCTTTGCTTTTAATAGATACCCTGGTACGGAAAGGTATTTTCATGATTCGTGCAGTGACTAAGTATCTACAAGATCTTTGTCCCATGTTAATTCTGGGTGAAATTGGTCAATAGGCAAAGTTACTGGAGAGTGGCTGGAGGGGGTATAGAAGAGACAGGAAGACAATGATTTCATTAGCTTTACATTTCTGAACTGACAAACAAAAAAAATGGACTTAGAAACTGTCTGCTTTAATTAGTTGCATCTCTTCATGTGGTGGAGCCAGGACTTCGTACATTAATGGTCTGGGTGACAGAGATGTGCAATGCACCCAGCAGAAATATCCACCAGAATTTCAGCAAGGTGCTAAGAGTCAACAGTAGGAATGCGATAGGAGAAGCTGTGAAGAGAACTGGGCAGCCACCAGGTAAGATGCTCTGATGAGATGAGGCGGGAGGGCGCAGGCAGATAGGCCTGGCTGGGCAGGGTCCCCTGGCATCTGGTAAGAAGGGATCTAACACAAATTCAAACTGCTGCAAATCTTTCTGCCATCAGAGAACTATTTAAAATGTCACGCCTGGTGGTGTACTTCTTCATACAAGCCATGAACTTGTCCCCCAGCTTTTGCTTTAGAGCAGCACCCATACAGTATTAATGGTATGGCTTGGCTTTGTAAACCCGATGACCCTGGAGAGTAAGGCACTATTCAAAACTCTCTCCACAGAGCTTTGTGAAAACTCAACTATAGGTAGGAGCCCACTCCTTCAGTCTCACTCCAATACGCTCCGCTGCAGCAGGTCCAATTTTGAGTGGAGTATAAAAGCCAGCTCTTTCAAATGGAGATTTGTTGTGTCATACAGTAAAATTGCTAGCTGTGCAGAAAACACGACAGTAGGCTGTATTTCAGACTGAAGTCTAAAGTTATTTGTTTCAGAGGAAAGTCTTCTCGTGCTGTAATGGGTTGCTTCTTGTTACAGCAGATTTGTCAGCGTGTCTCCCTGTGTTCAGCACAATAAACATCTGTAGCTATTCACTTGGCAATGTATGGAGACAAATGGTTTTGACAGTCAGGATTAAATGTGGGCAGTAATGGATTTTGTGGTGAGCTGGTAATCAAAAACAAGCCTTAAGAACAACCTCTACTCCAAGTTCAGCACGATGGAGTATTTTAATCAGCACTCTAAAAACAACGCATTGGCTTTTGCTTGCCTGAATATTTAGGGTCCACTAAAATCTCTCCCTCCCCCACACCAGATGGACAAAGCTGAATTTATTGAGGTGGCCAGGACTTGCAGAAACCATATTCTCAGTCTGAAATGCGTTTGCATCAAATAAAGTTACCCTGCTCAGCCTGTGACACAGGAGCCCCCCTGGCGTAGCCTCACACCTGGCTGCTGCATCCCACCCTGCCAGCCCTGGGTGGGGTGGTAGTACAATGCCATAGGCAATGTGGCTGCTTTGGCAAGACCACCCGTGCAGAATACAAACTATTTCTGAACCACCAATGAAAGCTACACCCGGGAAACACCCCTGTAGTGTCCGGCTGACATACAGCTGCCCCATTGCCCGCTCCCAGCCCAAAGCCCTGTTCTCCTGCCTGCAGAATCAAATCACTTAGTACCAGTTGTTTCCAGCCTTTTTTTTTTTTTTTTTTTTTTTTTTTTTTTGATATGCTTACAGTTCTGATTCTTCTTAAAGAGTCGTTGCAAACCTGACTGTCCTCATGAACATTTTGCTCAGGTTCTTCCCAGCCTCACATTTATATTAGGAATGAACCATCGGTCAAACAGCCTAGCAATTCACCTGCTAACGTAACAGCCTGAGGCCCTGCCTCAGGGCCTTTCACACCACCAGCTATTAACCACAAAGGAATGTCACCCGCACTGGTCATTATTGTTAATTATGGCACTTCTCTATTCACAGGCCTCCATATGAAAAGCTTTTCTCACCAGACTCCTTCCCCTATCACCCAGGACTGGGTTAATATATTACACCTAGAAGCACCACGCAGTGGGCAGTAGGTTTTCACAAAGAGCCAGGTGGCTACACACTTTATCCCTACTGACTCCAGAAATACAGACTAAACCCTGTTCATCACTGTCTTGCCCTCCCTGTATTCGCAGGGTTAGCTGTGACTCAGGTCTGCCACGGCCTGGAGGAATATGGGATCCAGGCTGTTCACCAATGCCCATCTGGGACAGTCAAGATTTTGGATCCGGACAAGAATACATGGGATGGATGACATTTCTAGATTCAGGCAAGACTTTCCTCAAAGGGCAGTGACAACCTTGAAAGGAAAAGCAATGGTAACATCTGCAATGGTCAGAGCATGCCACCTACAGCAGATCTCCTGGGCAAAGGCTTTCTATTATGTGTGATCCGTGAGCTGCTCAATGTGCAGGCAAAGGCTGCAGTGGAAGAGGAAGGATATAGAAAACTTTCTAGAAAGGTACATGACAGAAAGAAACAGCTCGGGTGGAGCACAGAGCCTCCATGCAGACAACTAAAACCACCACCAAAAACATATGACTCACTTGCATTTCACAGGTTTATATTAAACCTGCAGGTTAATATTTGCAGGTTTATATCAAACCACTAAGGCCCAGGAGACCACCACCTGCCCTTACCTAAAGCTGCTTTCAATCCACAGCTTCCAGCTCACCTAGAAGGAAGATGTTTAGGACTCCTCTCACATGCCTGTGTGAGAACAGGTGTTCTCCAAGGAACTGCCTCAGGAGAGGAACAGGCTGTGAGACTGCTCCTCAGTGGGATCTACCTCTATCACAAAGCAAACAATCATCCCTCCACTTGTAACAGGAATTGCTGCAAGGCGTAACTGTCCTCGTGGATAGTTATCCCTAATTGTCCCCAGAGGGTGCACTCTCTAACTCCTAGGTATCAGTCGGCAATTCAAATCTGGAGTCCTTATTCTATCAAACCTTGATTTGTCCTGCAATCTGTAGTATTCTTTAGAAAGAAGAAGAAAAAAAAAATAGGTTCAGGAAACATCTCTCTCCAAAAATCCAGTCTGAAAGGTCCCTGGGAGGTAATATGAATGCAGACTGTAGCAAATCATTTCTAATAATTCATGACTAGTATGACATACGGTTATAACAGCTGAGGAGTTATCCTTGAAACTATCTGCAATGCGAGCTCTGCATGCCTTTCACATCTTGGAAGTTTTACATGCTATGTTACTGAGGGGTTGGATTCAATAGTCTAAATAAAGCTTCCTCTTGCTCTTCCAAGCTGAAATATAAAATAACACAGGGGGAATAAGCATTTATCTCCTACAACGCAGCACGTACAAAAACCTTTCACTGAAGTAGGAACTGCAACAGTCAAACCTCTGGGTCATTCTTCTTTCTGTAAAAAGGCTTGTTAAAAGTATATGTTAATGTTCCCTGCCAATTTTTCTTCTCTTAGCCTCTTCCTTCCAGGGCTCTCATTACATTCCCCCTCTATGTAGTTTTAAAAGGTTTCCTTGTCTGACAATTTTGCTGAAGGCAATTATGTTACTTTCCTTCTCCTGAGCTCGATATACAACAGCAGAAGCGGCACACTGCACATATGGTTAAGGTCTGTTTTAAAGACACTCGGAGCTGGCTATCAGATCTGGCTGTGTGACTTGTGTCCTTTGCACCTATCAGAGTCTGGGAAGCCCTGGAACTCAGCTTTGGGATAGACCCTTCTCCAAAATTCAATAGATGAAATTGTTGCTGTCCACGGAAGACATTTTCTATATTGAACTGGAAACGAGAAACCCGTACTTAGACCTTAGCCAGGAAGATAAGCTCTTTGGGATGACAGAAGGCAGCACAGCTCCATCTGTTGCATTAAGCAGGTGTTCAGGAGTCAAGTGTACTTACCTCTCTGATGAGAAAAGGGTTCTTCTTTTCGGTTTGTAATGCCACTCAAGGTTATCTACAGCTTTGCAACAGATCTCTAGGGCCTGGCAAACAACTCCCAAAGGCTAGATGCTCAGTTATCCCGTATCATTTTTACAGGGAAAAGTTGTGTTTGAGCAGAATGGGAACTCACAAAATACACCTAGCTGTGAATGAGGCACAAACAAGTCCTTCCCCCTGCCTCTCCCAGTGGCCCACTACTGGTCATAGCAGGCTTCATCTCCAAGGTGCTCCCTTTGCAGGTAACAGAGCTTGACATTCCCCTGCCGTTATCAGACAGACAGCAGCACCGGTCCTGCTGCAGGACTTGGCTTCTCTGGCTGAACACAAGCCTTTTTACCCACTTTGGAACCTTCAAAGCCAACATACAAGTCAATACATACACAGAAGAGCTTTTGAAGCCTGGTTTCCAAGTGCTTTCATTCAGTACATCTGTCTCGCACATGGATTCCCTGATGGACAATTATAGAGTTGAGTTCAAATTTCAGTCTTCCCCTTCAGTGGGGCACTGATATGTGTTCGACTCCTTTAGTTGCCCATCTATTTTCAGAAGCTTTGTTGAAACACAGCACACTGCAGACTTCTCATCCCTAAAATAAGGCTGAAACCGCCTCATGAGTTAAAATATTACCCTGGTGGAAAACTGAAAGTCAAAAATAAATAAATAAATAAATCAAGCGAAACACAAGGCCATGCTATGTGTAGTAGTAAGATTAATAGCAGAACATAAATAAAATGCACAAACACACTGACTGCAAGAAGGGCCTCGATCCTCACTGACAGCTGACGTGCTTTCCCTGCCCAACCACTGGTACTGCCCCTGTGCCTGGAACATGTATGTTTAGGTCTGTATACTCCTACCATGTATCCCTTAGGTGCTGCACATAGTACCCAGTCACAGAAGCTCCTAGTAGGGTGAGAGCTATGATATGGGATGAATTCACAAGAAAGCAATGCTGCAGCTTCTGAGTCACTGTTTCTCTTTGCTTCTGGAAGTCCTGTTAACATCCCAAATAACAAACAATTTAAGGAAGAATCTGTTTTCTCAGCCACCATCTCAAAATACCCATTTTGCTAGGGAAAAAACACCGTGCCTACTATAAAATCACTTTTTTAGGGCATCCTTTAGGAAACACGTGGTGCAGGCAGGCCTTTGGCATCATCCATGTCTGTAACACCCCCACAGGTGGAGCATGGCACAGACATCCCCATCTCACAGGAGCCCAACAGACTCAGGGAAATCCAAGTGAATCAAAAGAAATTTAAGTTTCGGACTGCCTAAATTCTGAGAGTTTGAAATGGTAACTTTAAGGTCACATTAGCTTAGATTTTGTATTAATTCCTAGTACTTTTAAAAGCTTATTGTCTTTGCCAAGCAGACTTTCCCTATCAAGGGAATTTAAATGATATGCGAGCCATTTAGGTACACAATATATACTGTCACTGCACAAAGGACCTTTAGAAAGCTGAAACTGGATGAACTTTGCAAGAAAAAGCCAGCTTGGGGAAAGCTATTTCCAACTATCACTGCCAAGTTTAAGTAATATTGTAATGGTATGGGGCTGGACACATAAAACACCATCTGGATAATTAAAATATTCACAAAGGTGGTATGGGGACAAGTATCATCTGAATGTTAGCAAAGTAAAACTGCTAAAAAGAATTAACCCTTCAATGATGCATTCATGCTGGAGACAGGAGTTACACAGGAGTAGGGAAGTCCTCTTCTCTAAGACCCAAAGTACACATAGCTTTCCTCTGGCCAAGCTCAGCCTGCAGGTCAGACCAACATTTTAGCCCCAATACTGTAATGCATTTAACACACACAATTTAAAACATAGGCTTTGTGTTTTTAAATCCTTAAACTCACACATGAAGCACCAACATGCTTTTCCTTACTTCAAACAAGTTCAATGCTGTTTCTCCCATCACTTGTAAGAAATCGTACTACATTTTCTTCATTCCTTTACACTACTGTGTACATAGTCTCACATGGAGTGAAAGTTAGCACTGCAACAGATGGTGCAACATGTCTCTAACATAAGAAAATCAGGAAGTGAATTATTACTGTTGATTAAAAAAAATGACAAATTCCTTCCAGTCGTCTGTCCCAAACTTATCAGAAGGTGGCAGTATTTCAAAACATTATTTTTTGGATTTACCAGAGGGGCATTTGTTAATCGACTACTTGTTAATAATGCATTTTATTATTCCTAGGGTTTTAAGGTGAGGAGCTGTAGATCCTATCTGCTGAGGCGGAGAGGAAGCAGTGACACACACTATGTTGTAGTTTTAAAGAGTCTGGTGAATCCATTAGTATGGGAATACATAAAGGGCTACATTTGCTTCACTACTGCTTTTATTTGCTGTAAACTATTTTTGGCTTCTTTTATAGAAGTGACCATATGAATAAGATTAGAATTTCCAATGTGCCCAAAGCATATTCTGATGTCACAAAGAAGTCCCTAAATTCAATGTTTTCAGGAATATTGTGACTGATTCGTATCCTGTACCTTCTACAGATTCATATATTATATCCCCTTCCAGGTTTCAAACCGTCATCCTTTGTTTTATCAACAGTTCCACCACTGTGCACTTCTCCTCCTGAAACTAAAAATATCCTTCTCTTGTGTCTGAGCTGCCACTGCTTTGCCTTCTACCCATGTAAAACAGAAAGCATATTTTAACAGCCTGAACCCCTTGGCACCGATTGCTTTATCTACAATTCACACTCTGTGGAAAGACATTTACTGAACAGCTTCATAGGAAACCTACTTGTGGCTTGAAGCTCTGTTTTAAAACCTCTGGATTAACCAGGAGCCAGTGTACTTGGGAAAACCATTGCCAACAAGGTGAGGGTCCCCATTCTGGCATTCTTGTGTGTGAGGCTCCATATTGAAGCTGTCTCGCGTTAAAAAGAAAATGAGAGACAAAACAAAGTCTGTCTTAGACTGGCAAGAAAAACAGCAAAAGTTCCTATAAAAATAGAAAGGATGACAGAAGAATCTTAAGAGATTTTCTTCCATTATACACTTCTATTTACTCTTAACATGACTTGCTTCAATGACTCTAGAAATAATGGCTCCAGAGTACAAACGAGAGGGTAGAAGTTACAGACCAAAATACATTTGTTTGGACTATTCCACCTTCATCCCTTCATTTTTTTCTCCTGGCTATAGGAAATACAGAGAAAAGAGGCCTATTTTGCTGATGATTTGTTGAGGCCACTTGCTGTGTCACATTGTCTGTGCCAACGTATTTAAGGAAATTACTAAACGTCATAAAAATCACCCATGAGACAAAAATGCAGGGAAAATATCTAAGTCAATGGAATACTTGAGCAAGCCAAAGAAAAACTGCAATATTCGTACATCAGCCTTAAACTGCCTTAACATTCCCCAGTATTTATAGAGGTGTTTATTTGGATTTATAGAAACTGTTCAAAATCATTAAGCATATTTCTCTAAGCATCTTTATCATCATTCTAGAAAATGCAGCAGAAAGTATACATATGGAAAAGCACGTATTGACATTTGCCATGGATCCAGTGGTGTTCAACTTCGGCTGTATTTCCACAGAAAAGGGTGTCTAGGTGGCAAACTTACCTTTACAAAAATCTCTTCATAGACACAGTGTAAACTATGGAAAAAAGTTTGAATTTCAACATCCCACTGTTTCTCTCTTATCCCCCATTTCTCAGTTGCTTTAAACATTACAAGAAACTCTACAATAAACCTTGTTTCTCAGTTTTGTTTGTTTGTTTGTTTGTTTGTTTTATCAATTTGAATCATAGAAACATAGGTTATATTTGATTATATAGCATCATGGAATGGCTTGTATTGTAAAGAACCTTAAAGACCATCCAGTTCCAATCCCCCTGCCATGGGCAGGGACACCACCCACCAGATCAGGTTGCTCAGGGCATCATCCAACTTGGTCTTGAACACCTCTAGGGATGGGGCATCCACAGCCTCTCTGGGCAACCTGTTCCATTTCCTCACCACCCTCTCAGTGAAGAATTTCCTCCTAACCTCTAATCTAAATCTTCCCTCTTTTAGTATAAAGCCATTAATTAGTGGGAACAGAAAGCAAATTTCCAATGACTATGACTAAGCACAATGTACTCACTGACTGCAAGGTAGCCTTGCTTTTAAAGGACAGTAACATGCAAAGGTAACTTGTAGCATGGATGCAGAAGTAGCATGATGTAAAAAGTCGGGGAGCTTTGTTTAAATCCTCTAGATTTGTGCTCATGTAAGAGGCTTTCTGGTCTTTGCTAAGAGATGACCTGTTTGGTTGTTCAGTTTCCCAGAAAATGTTTTTAGATCTTCAAACATCATTATGAGAAAAACATCCTTGTGGCAATGAGTAGATAATGGGAATTTGCATCTTAGATGACTGAACAACAGTGTCTGAGGTGAGGATTCATCCTGAGAGGTGCAGAACAGCTAATTGGAGCATAGCCCAGATCAGCCTCACCCAAGGATGTGCTCAAGGAAGCTCCTTGGCTGCCTCCTCATTAGGGCTATCTATTCCTACTCCCTCTTGCATGCTGGCCTAAACCTAACATGCAAAGGAAAATGGAGACTATAAAAATGAAAAAAATCAATTCAGAGGCTCTTTTCTGCCACAGTCTGAGTTTAAGATAAGTATTTCTTATTCGGCAATGACATTATAAACACATGTATATTTGCAGCATCACCAACCCATGACACTCTGCACAGAGAATTGTAGCATGCTGGCAGGTGGCAAACAGAGAAAGGAATGGTTTGGAATATTTTAATTCAATTTAATTGACACACTTACCACCTGAGATTTTTAATCCTGGAAGGTTTTATGACTTTTTACAATGTAATCGTTCCTCTTTAACTCCTGTCCCTTTGCTGAGATCTCTTCAGACAGCAAAACAGTATTTGGTTCTACAGCCTGAAGAAAAAAAGTGCATAAATGTAAACAGTGGGTAAAATTCCTGTGAATATGGATTCTCAGCTCCCCCTTGAATTACACTGATCAAACTGACTATTCAATATTCTGTACTAACCTGGGAAAACGACTGAAAGTATTGGATGTTGAATATAGGTTAAATTCTACTCACATTGAATCAATGCAGAACATAGATATTTACTGGATATTCTTGACATCTACAAAAAGGCAACTAAGAGGAAGTTTCACTCACATTTATTTTGATAAGGGAAAATAAAGCAGGGAGGCACAGAGTTAAAACACCAGGATTTACATCCCTAAACACCAAGAGAACATGAATTTCTGGGTTTGGTGGTTAGTTTGTTTTTTTTTCCCTTCAGAGCAATTAAGACTGCCAGCTGCCTGCACACACATCAAAAATCCCTATCTCCTGCTAAAATTTTGTTATAGTCACTGCCCACTGCCTGACAATCATTTCTGTCAGAAAGCAACATTCATAAACACTTTACAGCAGTCTGCGCTGCCTTGTTTTGCTCCTGTGGCGAAGCATGAAGTGAAACAGCGATCCAGGAGTATTACCACAGTCGCGCTCTCTCCTCTTACAAAAGCCTGGCTTCTTTGGAAGGACCTCTGTGTTGGCGGGCTGCTTTTCATTACATCAGGAGGGCCAATTTGGGGTATCATATGCAGCTGAAAAATTGCGAGTAAACTGCCATTACTTGCAGCAGGGACTCAAAGGGCTTTGACTTGCAGAAGGGAAGATCACAGGCCAACAAGAAATTCTTTTCTATTTAGGTGGACTGGAGAGAAAATGAGGGTTCATGCCCTCAAATTGCAGCAATCCTTTGTTCTGTTATCTCCTTATAAAATGGAGGGAGAGCCAAATACATTTCATTTGTGCTCAGAGAGGAGAGTTACCCCCGTGCTCAGTAATACCGGACAAAGCCCTATTGAATTGGCTGGGACAAAAGCATGCAGTTTGTGTTAAGCATGGGTTCTTCTTACAATGCCATCTGGTTTCTGAGGCACAAGTTTTACAAGTGCTTAAGCATCTCTTTGCCTAGTGCTGCAGTGTTTAACCGGTTCAGGAGCTTGACTCTTCCAAGGAAGTTCGGC
Organism: Oxyura jamaicensis; assembly: GCF_011077185.1. Classification (NCBI taxonomy): domain Eukaryota; kingdom Metazoa; phylum Chordata; class Aves; order Anseriformes; family Anatidae; genus Oxyura; species Oxyura jamaicensis. The sequence goes on along the minus strand of NW_023303850.1, from coordinate 633,270 downwards.
ACACAAAAGGCAAAGTCCCATTTATTTCCGGCATTGCTTAGGGGTCTTCTGTCCAGGCAAGGGCTCACAGCAGCTCCTCACCTCATGTGCAAAGTCAGCCAGGCCAAAACCAGCCAAAAGAAATTCCCAGGGACTCTAGAGATACATCTTTAGTCACCCAGCGACACAAAACTCATTCAGAGTTACGTGACACAAAAAGCTAGTTGTGCTCTTTGGAAAACCCTACAGGTCTCCTAGCTTTACAAGCACTCCAGCTCAGGCCCAGGAAGGAGTTTCAGTCCTCCCTGTCCAGCAGTTTATGCTAGAGATATTTTTTTTTTCTTCCTATTGGTTTCCAATACACTTAGCTTCCAGTGAGGGATAGCTCTGAACTGGCGCAAAGCAGACGGGAAGAAAACAGCTTTCCCAGGGCTTTGCCAGGCGAGGCGCTGCCACGCGCAGCTGGACTATGCTGACACTGAAAGCTCCGATTTTCCCTGTAAGTAACAGGGCCTGAGGAAAAAGCAAGGTGAAGCCTCTCATTTCCCAGACAAAAGGAGGCCGGGAGCACGAGGCATCTTACCGGGCGGCTCTCCTTTTTGCCCCCCTTTCTGTTTTCCTGGATATGAGTTTTAAAATGGGTTATATTTTGCCTGCAGCAATTTCTTTTAATAACTGCAATTATTCTCTCCCATTGTTCTGACTCTTACAAGCAAATTAGGGAAATTCAAAGGCAATTTTCATGATTGTTTGTTGTCAGGGGCTTATGAATGGCTGTTCTACTTTACTAGAATGTTTCATTAAATAAATAACAAGTATGGCACAAGAGCTGTAAACAGCCAGATAAAGATCAGTTCATTTAGAGACAGACCCTGCCCGGTGCTTAGCTGGGCATACAGGAGGCCCAGCAGGCCGCTCTCCTGACAGACATAGGAAGAGCTTCCATGTTTAAGGAAGGGCTTAAAAAGGCTTTTAACAGGCTTCTCGCTCTCCCCAGCTGCCTTCAGCCAGCGCCACACGAGGTCGAGCCATGCCTCCAGCCCTTGTGGAGAGTGGGCCTGGGACACCGAGAGAGGCCCTGCTCTGTAAGCCGGGGACTTCTGAGGAGAATTTTATTTTCCACACAAAACGGCAGTGCAGCCATCCACCGCTGCATATGCCAAAGCCCTTCCCAGCCCACAGGATCTAGTGATGGTGGTCTGAATGACTGCAGCAAATTGCACGAGACCTGCCTCCCCTCGGCACAGCCTGAGGAGGTGCACTTCGCCTCCGCCCCATCCTGTACACGCTAGCTGTGTTTACCAATTGCTCACCTCTAGATGATTTCAGCACCATCTGCTCTCTAAGATGTTTTCTCCCCAGCAGCACGGACCCAGAGCTTTACAGCTCTCATCTTTTAGCATGTGTTTCACAGCCTACCTGGAAGTGTGCACAAGCAGGGGACGGCGCTGGGAGGCTCTAGCGTCCCTCCCTCTCTTCTCCCAGCACGCGGGGAGAAGTTGCAGGCCACAGCAAAGGCCACCCTGAATAAACAGCACCGTGACCTCATGACATACCATGTGGGAAATAACAACCGGGATGGGAACTAAGAACGGCAGCAAGACTGGATTTCTGGAACAAATCCAAAGTCAAGGCCTCGAAAAGGACTCAAGTATGCATTTCTTCTGCTCAAAATATCATGCAAATGTTTCGCTAAATGGCATCCATCAATAGCAGAGGATCAGGAGCACATGCCAAATTGTTTCAGGCTTCATCTGGATGGGGGAAACTGACTGTACAAGGCAAACCTAAGCTAATAACTTACAAATGTTCCCAAATCTCTCAAGTTTTAAACATATAATAGGACTCGTTCCCACCTCCAACAGCATGCAGATATTCCTCTGTTAGACCACTGTAAAGACAAGCCAGGTATAAAAGATGACAAACCTAATGTTTATAGCATATTTTCCTAAGGAAGTAACATTCACTCAGGCAAACAGGGTTGTAGGTGTGCTTATTACCTCTCCTATACTGGTAGCTTTTTAAACCTCTGATCAACTGTAAACGAATCCAACAAAGTAGTAGAATTCTTAAAGAAAATCTAACTTAGAAAAAAAATAAATGGAACTCGATATGACCAGCATTGTGCCAATGTGTTAATGGACAGCAGGGGCTCACCAGCATCAGGTATCTTCACAAATGTTCCCACTCAGAGCTCACAAGTAGCCATGAGGCAGACATCTGCAGGATACTCAACTTGTTTCCATTACTTACTGAATGCTTTACTGCCTGGTTTATTAATGTTGATGAGGAAAGATGGAGAGAAGTTCAAGCAAAATTCCTGTAACCTGAACAACAATTCCCATCTGGAATCTTCTCTGATTATCATTTGTGCCCTACTGATTCTGTACAACCCACCTCCACTACTGGAAGAATCAAAGCTTTCTCCATGTCTCCATGATCTGAATAACTTAGCAAGCAGGAGATCAGAGGTATCACTGATGTGGCTGTCAAATCCTGTGCTCATAAGGTACTTTGAAGAGGACCTACTTCATAACCACAGCTTGGCCACAGCCATCTTACCTGGAGCTTTGCAGAGATGAATACTCATGAGAATTTCTAAAAAACCAAACCAAACAAAAACAAAACAAAACAAAACAAAACACCAAACAACAACAACAAAACACAGGAAAAAAAAAAAAAAAAAAAAAACTGACAGCCTCACAGGAGGGGATTAGCAAACTCTCCTCCAAAGGAGAGTTTATCCAAAGGCAACTTGAGCCTGGTTCTAGAGACATTAATTTACTCTCAGCAAAAAAGACAATGGGAATGTGAATTGCTAAGTTCTCAGAGTACAACCATGGGCTCGAACTAAATAACCCTTCCCTTTCCCCTTCCTTTTCCCTCAATAACTTTTACTCCAGTTTACCAAATCTTCTCTCTCTGCTGCCTCTGCACCATACATCTATGTCCAGTGTGTCCTTATAAACCTATTCAGCCTCACCTTCTCCTGAACTCTCCAGGCCTAAGGACTGCCTGCTAAGAAGAGTATGCTCTTCACCCTTTGGGAATAAAGGCAGCAGTTTTTTTCAGAAAATACCTATAAATGTGTTCACTCAAAATAATATATAGGTTATTGATATCCCCTACAAAAACATAGTACATTTGTAATAAAAGAAAAATTGAACATATCAATCTGGAACCTGGCCTTGGGACTCATGAATTTTAGTTGAGCCTGCCTCACTCCAGATCAACAAACTTGAGAAGTTTCTTGGCACAGGAAAACACCTCACAAGTCCTTTTTCTTTCCATACACCCTCGGCCTCCCTGCCTCTGTTGCCCTGCTCTCTCCCTGCTCACTGCCAGCCTCTCCAGAAGACCATGCTCCCCAGCTGGGTCTCCCTCCCCTCTGCCCTGGTGGTCCCACCTGCACCAGACAGCAGCAGCACGTCCTTCTCAGCTACAAAACCGAGTGTAAAACAGCTCACTACTTCCTCTGTCTTCCACACAGCCATGCCAACAGAAGAGATGGCTGTTAAGAACCACAAGGATCCTTCATCTTTTCTGCCATGTATTATAGAGCCCAGTCCTCTTCTCTGCCAAGATTTACACAACGACTTTGTTCACATTTCTCTATGCTATAAAGAAATTATCAAAATAAATGGAGAAACTATATAATTTTCCATTTATTCAGATTTTTATTTTTCTGTATCTATACCTATATAAAGTATTAGAACAAGACACAAAGCAAATCAGTAAAACTACCTGGAGCCATGTATACCCCTTCATACCTTTGCTTTACTCTTTCTCATTCTCTGCTAAACCAAATTTATAAATTTAAGTGAAGGCAGAAAAATAATCAATGCTTTCTAGAGTCATTATTGGAAACCTATGATGATAAAAAGCTCCGTTAGCAAAGAAACAAAAGTAAAAACAAAACCAACCAAAACACTGAAAGGTTTAATACTGTAGTCTTCCGGATTTATTGTCCCTGGTCAATAGAAGGGTATTTTATGGTAATTTAAGAAAAGCCTACAGTGTTGGTTACTGAAGAATCATAAATAGTGGTACACTAATAGAGAAAATAGGGCTGGGTAGCTAAAGAGAAATAAAGATTGGGAGCAGTCTGGATGTGACCTTCTTTATTGCAAATGACATTTCTTCAGGATTTTAAGTAACACGTGCTTGCCATCCCAATATACAACGTCTGATCAACTTAAAACGATGTTTTCAACACTGAGCTTTATTTAGCAACTAGCTGCTCTTCTAAAAGGGCCTGATCCAAAGTCACTTTGCGTAACAGAATTTACCTGTTGGAAAAGATGAAGCCATGAAACAAGGACAACCACTGCAACTAGACAGAGAGCTGAGGGGAGACATAACAACAGTAATCAAACGCATAAATGGTTGCAGGAAAAAACAAAACAAAACAAAACAAAACAAAAAACCCTACCTGGATCTCTCACAGAAGCAGCTCAGGCACATCTGGCTCTGTCCAAGCACTGGACAGACTGGACTACCTAAGCCCCTTCTCTGCCTCATTTCTAGCAATTCTTTCATGCTTATTTTTCCACAGCCCAGGAACAGGCTGCAGGATGAGAAATCCCAAATTGTGTACCTAAGGCTCCTCTATTTCCTTTGGAAAGTTATGGGTGAGGGTCTTTGATAATATAACTATTGTATTTTCTTAGCTCTCCAGCTTGCATTCTGACTTTGTTCTTTCAGTTATTAGCATTACTGTTATCCTAGAATATAGGGAGAGAATGAAGATTTCTGCCTATGGAAAGGAGCTACTGGAATATATAGCTACTGGGAACAAGTGGTAAAAGCTCTGCAGACCTCTTGTTTTCATGATGAAATTGCCCATCTTGGGTCAGAGTACATCAGAGATGGATCTGTCCCATATTTTCTTGGTAGAATGTATACCAGGGACTTCTAGTCTTTTGAGCTATATTGCACCAGACTGAAGAAAGGCACCACTGTAGAGGTACAGCTCAAATCTGCTGGGTGAGATAGATCAAAAGATGAGGGAAGGTTCCTTAAACCATATGCTCCTGTCCCAGCCGATTCAACAGAGCTTTTTCCAGTACAACTAAGCTTAAGTGTAGCTAATCTCTGAATATGAAAGACATGTGGCTGCAAAAATACAAGTTAAACTCCAGTCACCCTTTCAGTGGGAGCCCAGATGCTGAACAGCATGATTCATGCCCACTCTGGAGCTTCACGGAATTCCTTCCCTTCCCTTTCCACACACCCTGGGAAAAGGTATGGGCTTAAAATGGAGACTTTAATCATAAAATTATAACAATAAAAACAAACAACAACAACAAAAATCAGCATAGCAACATAGCATCACACTCAGGACTGCGCAAGTGATTTAGAGGCCTATTTGGCCTCTGTCAGGCCTAGTCCTACTGGAAATGAGCCTAGCACCACACAATGCCTCTTCTAAAACAGACTTCAGTCTCAGGTGGAACAGGCACCCTTGCACATCACACTCCATGTTTAAACAAAAATAAGAGCTGAAAACTGCCCTTCGTAAGGAAATTTAGTGTCTCCTTTTATGTCCACTCTCGCTATTTGGGTGCCATTCACAAGCATTTCATTAAAAAAAAGAAAAAAAAAAAAAAAAGCTGACAAAGGGTTAATCTGCATGTTAATACACGGTTAATCAATTGTTATGGACTCCATCCGTTGCATAGGTTGTTTGTACGCTTGGCTTGCAGCCATCTACAATACCTTCAACTGATGGGCTAATAACCTCTGTAATACACACGAGCCACTACTGGAGCCATCTATGCCTTCAGTCTATCATTTATTACCATTTCTAAACTATAGATGGACCCTTAATATAAAGAATGATCATTTTATGTTTGCTTGCCTGAATATATACGAGCACTCAGCCACATCATTAAAATAATTTCACCGCTAAGCCATACCTAATATTCCAAAGAGACAGAGCAGAATTTAAATTAGGGGGAAAAGAGACGGATATTCCTTATAAAAAGGTCTTGAGATGTGACAGGAAAGAAGAAAATGGATTTGTACAAAATAACAAGCACATAAAAATGTGAACTTTACCAAAAAGTTTTCTGAGCTTTGACAAAATTTCAGTGCACTTTTAGTTTTAATTGTGATTTTGCATTATCCCTGCAATTTTTTGTGTTATGCTAGACATGGGAGCAAAAACATTGAAATACCACAAGTGAAATACTAAGGAATATATAAATACCTTGAATATAAATATTGGTGAATATATAAATACTTTTAAGCCAATATCAAATCCAAGGTCAGGCTTCTGCTCCACAAGGAAGGACATGCTTGCTAAAATCCTAAATTAGCCTGTATCAAGGGGAACAGAAAATCATGGCAACTGGGAGCAAAAGATGAAGTCTGTGTTAACAACCCTAACCGTGTGCCTGAACCTGTTATTTTTATAAAGGGTCAGGCCCTGAAGTTATGGCTTAGGAGGGAAAAACAAGAAGGCCTCAGCTTTCTAGAAGTGTATTTCTCATCCTGTAATTAAACAGAAGCTCAAAACAATGATTCAAAAGGAAGTAAAAAGAAAATTAAATGTCCTTGTACTTCCAATTTAATATTTTCTAAAAACAAGTCGCATGACTGTTCAGGTGGTAAAGCTCTGCTATCATAGGGACACGAGAACAAAGGAGGGTACTACTGCTCAGAGAAACAAAGGACTCTTCCCAGTCTCCCTCCACCTACGTCAACTTAAACTGCTTCACTGCAAGTGGGATGTTACTTCTTGTCCACAGGACCCTCACTCTGTTGTGTAATACACCCAAATTTAACTTAATGCTATAGAACATTCTCAACAGTGGTGCCAGCAATGGGGAAAACTGAGAGCTTTGCTGTATGTCTTCAGCACTTCAGCTTTCCCCCACTGGCATTCTCACGTCAGCTAGCATAGTGGTGGTGGAAATCCCACTATCTTCCAGTAGGGAAAGTGTGTCTGTTTGCTTCTGCCTGTTAGAGTCCTGGTGGGAAACTCTCTTCTTGCTATCTATCCTCTCCTTTTCTGTGACCTCCTGTTGCAGCTGGGGAAATGCTGAGCCTGAAAAAAATACAAAAGGTACTATTCTGAGAAGGTGTGAGACACAGGAGCTCTGTCTGGGGAGTCCTTGGTGGGGGCTCGCACTCCAAGTACATGATTTGACAGGCCTTTATATAGTACCTCCACTCTGCCCTTCAGTTTACCACCTGTTCTGCACTGATGGCAGGATTTGATTATTTTGCAAAACACAAAGCTGTAAAACTGCAGAAATTAAATCCATACAATACAATCCTCTTGTCTCCTTTTTCACAAAGCTGTCAAAATAATGATGTATTCATGGTATTTCACTTGATGTGAGAAACTTCCAGCACACAGATACGAATCAAAGCATTTTGTGCTATTTATCGCCTCAAAAGGATTTTGAGCCTCTTTCTCTTAATAGATGGAAACTATAATTTTGAAGGTGGGTAGTGAAACTTCTCTTTACATTTGAATGGACAGCTCAAGGTGATAAAGAAAGAACAGTGATGTAAAAATGTTTTATGCCCAGGTACAGCATGGCCATTTCACGTCTTGGCTGATTTAAGGGAGGATAATCCAAAGTGCAAGAATGTGCAAGGATATATGCATACAGCCACGTATATCCAGCCATGTTCTCCTCTGAGACGTGTATACACAACTGCAATTTCACAATTCACCCGTAGGGAAGTAGCAAATACGCTTTGTTATTATAGGGCTAGCTCCTAGCTGGAGGTGGTGCCACACAATCAGCTGTGCTGCCTAGCTTTACCTCAGCGAAGTTGCTGGCTTGTTCATGAAGGTAGCTTTGACCTCCCATCAATTCACAGAGAAATGTAAAGCAGGAAAAGCTTCAGTAGAATTGGTGCAGACTGACATGTTTAGTAGTCCCATTTCTATCCTTGATACACTTGTGAAATACAGCTAAAACAAGTAAGAGCTACACTTGTTTTGTATGGGAATTTATGTACTATTTCTTCACTTAGTTGTTTATCAAGTTCAATCAGGTTAGAACAGGACAACATCAAGCCATGCATTCATAATACACAACGAACTAAGTTACCCTGCCAGGTAAGCCAGCACAGACTTTGACTTCAAGGACTTCCCCCAATTTATAGCCAGTTCAAGACGAGACCATATCACTGCAGGGATTCTGCTATGTGGGACAGAGTGACTTTGCCATTCCCATTTGCTGTGCTTCTACATCATCACAGCTTGATGGTAGTGTAATGTAACCAACTCCAGAGCTGGATAGTAGTACAGAACTGAATCCCCATTAAACAAATCATAATGTTCTTAAAAGCTATGAATGACAATGAAGAATCCTTTTTTTTGTTGGGCAGGGGCTTGCAGTTGCTGGTTCTTTTAAGACGTCTTTTATAAAATGTGGACTTACTGAGGTTTAATGATGACTGAAAGACCACAGCACTGATGATTCTTAAAATATCTGAAACATCACTTTTCTACGAACAACTACTCACATTTTCTGAAATGTGCAATTCTTACCATAAATTTCTTTTGCTATTCCAGAATAGTCTTTTAACACATCTGCAGAAGATGCAATGCCATTTCTCTAGATTTCAAACCTCCTGAGCAACCAATTATGTTGATTGAAAATTGGTTATTTCCTTCACCAATTTCCCACCAATCAGGATAACATCGTTGCACAGGTTCCTAATCAGGATTCATTACGGTGGTTGCAAAAAGTATAACGAGGTCTTCTTTTGGATAACTTTGCGCTGTTCTTTAGGATAAGAGGTTTGAGTTTTTGTTTTTTTTTAAAAAAAAAAAAAAGGACCAGAAGAGAAAATTATGTGAGTGCTATATAGAAAACAGTAATTGCACTGATGGGAACAGTTACCCGAGGATAAGATCTTCTCCAAAGCATTCATCTCGTAGATGTAACACTTTAAAGAACTGTCCTTAAAACGGAAAACAAAATAACTTCATTTGACTTCTCAGTCACACCACAGAGTTCAAGAGAACTACATCCCATCTTTTAAAGATAACAGAAACATCCCACCACAGAAACATGATTGTTTACCAAAACTACTCTATTGCTTTTGTGTTAGTTTAAAAAGAACCCTAATGAATGTCTATAAAAATCTTATGCATATCCTCCCTGTCTTCAGGGACTTGACACTGGAATTCAATAATGATAATAATAAAAATACCTAAATAACATTTAACTTCAGATGCAAAGGAAAGTACTGAAATGGCTATTCAGTTTCTACCTGAATTTACTGATGCTCTTCCAAATGCCCGTGCTGATGGCTATTTCCCTTTTTAAAAAGATGAGGCAAACATCTTGACATGCTGCTGGAACTTGAAAGCAGCTCCCAGGCATGCTTAGAGCAGCAGCCCAAGTTAACTCTGTGCCTGTCATTAGACCTTGCAAAGTTGGATGACGTGCTGAAACAAGTTATGGCATCTGCAAGCCATTTCACTACTGGAGATCATATCTTGCAGAGATGTCACAGGATACACAATGGGGTTTACCTCCAGTCCCACCTTAACATGTTTTTCTGCTCTCCCTTTCTACAGCTCCCAGTGTAGACTACTTAGTATAGAAACCAATCCTAAGCACAAGTGACTTTGCACTCTTTGGATGCTCAATTCTCCAAGTATTGACTCTCACTCCTAAGGGTGGTGAGGCGCTGGAACAGGTTGCTCAGAGAAGCTGTGGATGCCCCGGTATGCTGACTATCTTAAAATTATCCACAGACATGCTTTAATGATGAGCCATTTTAATTACTGAAAAGTGTTTTTGCTAAGAGTTCTCGTAGTTTTTGATACCATTTTTGTACTGCATGTTTTCTTCTGTCTCCTTAGTCAGGCTGTTGCACTTTCTTTTTATTTTGTTTCTCATCCTTAATTAACTTCGCAATCTTTTTTTTTTTTTTAATGAAATTTGTCCCTTTCCTATGAAAGCTAATTAACAAAATACAACTTCTGAAGTCAAAGACATAATCTAAACAGTTTGATCACAGGTATGAAAAATACACAGACAAGTACACAAACACTGATGGAAATTAATAATAGAAAGATTAAAGAAAGTACTTACTATCCCTTCGATGGCAGGCATTGCAAGTGAAAGTAGTGAAAGCAATACTGGCCTCTGATTATCAGAGAGAATGGGGTTCATTCTCCTCATTTTATGTATCTTTATTGGAAGTTAAGGTGAAGGTATGGATATGTAAATGTATGGATGAGCATCCCTGCAGGTACACCAAAGCTAAATCATTTCTGGCACGATACAAATAATACTGCCACAGAGCCATGCCCGTCTTTGGTTGTCATGACAAATTCTGAAATGCTGAATTTCAGGACTTGGTAAGAAAGAGAAATTCTGAGAGAAAGAATGAAAACTGGGGTGGGGCAACAAACAAACAAATAAACAAAAAACAGTTCTCTCTCCATGTAGAAACAGTGTCATAATCAAGCATTTCCTAACCATGTGAACACCTCCCCAGAAAAGAGCACAAATACTTTGTTTTCTTTTTGTCAGCTGGATCAGTTTGAGACTCAGATGGAGTACCTGACCCTAAAACCAGCAGTCAGACTCCTTCCACCCAACTCAGTCCCAGAGCTCCACCAATTCACAGGGGCTATCACTGGAGTGTTACGCTATTGATTACTAGGGATGATTTAGGCTGATAACCTTACTTCACTGCATTAATAAGAACTGAGTCAGGGGTGTCTCTTTGTGTGCTTTTCGTCTCTAAGAACCTGAGAAATTTTACCACATTCAGTGACTTAATGGATGATTTGGCTTATAACTACATTCCACAACAGCAGAGCACCCTGGAGATACACTTGCTTGTCATAATATATAAAACTTCTTCCAAATCCATTGTGCGTGGCTTTACACTGTTCACTGCAGACCTTGAAGGAAGAAAAGACTCTTTTCTTGTCTCATTGCTCCCAGGATGACGCTTGAAAGCCAGCAAATGAAATATTGGAAAGAAGTTTCATAGTTCTGTTATATATTTGTTTTTCTCTGAGAAACAGAGTGGAAAATGGCTTCACAGAAAGTTGCTTCAGAGAAGGATTATGAATGCTATTTACAGAATACCCTAGGCATTAATATTTGACTTGTACAGGTATGCTTGCTGGAAAAAAAGATACACATACCTTGTACAATATTAATCAATAAAGCATCCCAAGATATGAAGTTGCAGAGTCCGACACCTGGGCGAAACACTGGCTCCAGTGAAATAAAGAGACGCTCAGACATCAGCTTCAATTGCAGTGAGAAATGTACTCCCGGCAGCTTGGCTGACCAGCTCTGGTGCCTCCGGGTCAGGCACTCAAGCTAGCTTCAAACCACGCATAGGCAGGTATACTAGTATTAAACATCTGTTCATCTCTCTTTGAATGAAATTAGTGAAGCTTTTTCCCCTTGCACACTTGAGATTTCATCAGTCAAGATTTTCTGGTAACTTCCTAAGAAAATTCAAGAAGCAAACACTTAACAAAATAATCTTTTGGTGGTGAAACAAAAGCAACAGCCCTTTCTCACCGGTGTTTGCATACGTTAAGTACTCACAAAATGGGACATTGTATCTGAATTTATGTGGGTTTATTACTATAAATATGAAGAAATGAAAATTCCCTATCCAGCAGCAACCAAAGGCTTCTGCCTGCTGTTACCAACACAAGAAATCTCCCTCCAAAGGGCCTGTGAGTGAATGATATGCGTAGATTTAACTTTTATGTATAGTAGCAGGAAAGCTGAATGGCATTTTCATTTTCTATCTGTGGAAATATGATGAGAGAAGCTCAAGCTAGTCAATATATTTTCTGAATTTACTTAACTTGGGCATCTCCAGGATGCAAAATTACACTCTTCTTTAGGATTTATGAGTGTCTCGTGTGAATCTTGAGTATTAAAGCCCACTCCTTCTGTGATGTGACCATTAACCGTGCATGACAGTACTGGTCAGAAACAGACAGGAATTACTGTTACTTAGGCGATCTTATCTCCTGAACATTGTTTTACTTTCAGTGCTCAACTTGCTGCCTGTGCTTTTTCATGTTTTCACTTTCATTCATATATGGTATGTGTGTGCTGGTATTTTTAAAATATAAACTGAACTTCCCTCCAGACCCAAATGCTGCTCCTTGGGCCCACACTGACAGGGATGTATGCGTAACTGTAGGACTGGGACCAAGACTCTGCCGCTTGTTAATTAAATTCTCCTGGTTAATTAAATTGATTAAATTAATTAATTCTCCCGGTTAATTAAAAAAAAAAAAAATACAAGAGGGGGGATACATGCTGGAAACCAACAGCACCAGTTTGCCCTGTTGTACATTCAGCTCAAGTCTCACCTGGCAAGGTTAAGGTGGGGACTCCAAAAAACTTGAGGGGAGGGTGTCAAGAGGATGGAGCCGGTCTCTTTTCAGTTGTGCCCAGCGACGGGACGAGAGGCAAAGGGCACAAACTGAAGCACAGGATGTTCCGGCTGAATATGAGGGGCACTTCTATACTGAGAGGTGACAGAGCACTGGCACAGGCTGCCCAGAGAGGTTGTGCAGTGTCCTTCTCTGGAGATATCCAAAACCCGCCTGGATGCCATCCTGTGCAATGTGCTCTAGGTGATCCTGCTCGGCAGGGGGGTTGGACCAGATGATCTTCCCTGCCAACCTCGTCATCCTGTGATTCTGTGATCTATACAACTAACTGTCATGCTACTGGACATTCGTGAAAGCTCTTTTAGTTGCAGAACTTTCAACTTTAAAAAACAGTGTTATGAAATGATACAAAACAAGTGCAGTCATTTCTACTCAGAGTAGAGCTAATACTTAATAGTAGTACTACAAGTATGGAATACTTCCTCATTTTACTTGGATCCACAAAAGGTTGTAAGAGAAATAAAACCTTTAGAAATTCGATAAATACCTTTCCAAAATCCATTTTGTTGAAAAAAAAATATCCCAAATGCCTATATAGAAAATTGCAAGCCAGTAAACAGACCGATGGGACATACGAAGGCTCTGTCTGCAGCACACTGGTACTCCCTGTGCCATAATTCCAGGGACACATTTGCTTACACACAGAAAGAGGCCTGTATATATGAGGTAAATGTCAATGTATACAACACACACATACGGAGATGTTCCCTCTCCTGTTATTTCTTGTTTTTCTTATGTGTGTGTTTAGAGAAAGTACTGGTATACACATAACAGTTATGTGTGACATGGTGACATTTGCTTGTAACAGCATGAGCCTTTTGTTCTCATTTTGCTTACCTGTCACTTCCTCTTAATCACGCAACTGATGCAGTTATAATCTAACACAACTGGAAGGCACTGCCAAGTGCTTAACAATTTGCAGACCTCTCTTCCTTCGTGGCAGGCTCTGTGCAAGTGGCACAGAAGAAGGCTGTCTGAACTCTGCTGACCTGGCCAGCTGCTTGAATAATGGCTAAAAAATTAGCACCAGCTAAAAGAGCGTTGAAGGCAAGCTTTTGGCATGTGTCCTTCTTTGTTCCTTAGCAGATTTCATGTATCTTAAGAAAAATAATGAAAATAAACACACTCAACTGAAATGTAAAGATCATAAATAAGGCACAAAGTTGTATATAAACACATTTCTTTTCATACAAAGAATTCACAGATGAAAAAAGAGTAATTTGATGTTAAAGTTATTTTGAGGGTCTGAGTAACATCCAAACAAGAAGAAACACAAGTCAGAGTGGTTACTGCATTGCATTTGCCTCTGGAGCATCGAAACACTACCCAAGATAATTGAGACCAGCAGTAACAACACTAGCAACAGCAAATAACTAATCCTGTTCTCCTCTCTTATTCTGGCCTTACTTCCTCTTAGTTCAGCCAAGAAAATTATAAGCAGCTAAATTCACTCTGGCTAAAATATATCATAACCAGATCTGTTCCCAAAAATACCAGTTCTGGATTTTCCAAGTCTATAATTCCCACATAGGCACTAATGCTACACCTGCTCTGGAACAGCTACACTCTCTGGGAAGCTGGGGATCCCAGCACCAGTGCAAATAGCTACCCCATAAGCACCTTGAAGATGGGCTTTCTAGGTGATGTACTGAACCTCCTGTTACATTAAAGCCACTTGAAGACATTGGGTCTGCCTGCAGATGACAAAGCACAGGGGCTCCACAAGGCACGCCCAGACCTATTTCCAAGCCTTCTTCCTACAGAGAATGAGGACACCAGTGTCAAGTGCAGAACCTGCTTCCCATAGCAGGGAAATGTCAAATGTACTCCCCTTTGACGGTTATCCTAGAGACAACCTTAACGCTTGACCCCGGGTTCCAGGGCACAGCTAACTGCAAGCAAAGCAGGAGGTTAAACCCGTCATTACAAATGACACTCATGCCCGTACGTAATTGCTGATACCTGTCTCCACTGGAGAGCAGCTGCAGAGTGGCACAAGCAACATTTCCAGGCACAGTCGGCACTGCCAGCTTTGTCTGCTTCTCGTGTCCTCTGCCACGCGTGCTGCAGTAACTTCAGGAAGGCAGACAGTTCAACTGCATCAAGCCAGCTGCTCGTGTCATTATATCAGATTTTAAAAGGGTTCTAGGTAACTAATTACACCATCATGATAAATAAGTACATGAAAGACTTATCAGACGTTAAAATAAGCATGGGCCTTCTCAGCAGAGAATCCATCAGCAGGCAGTTTGAGAGGGACCAGAGAGCTTGTGTCTTCATCCCACGAGCCTGGGTAAAAGCAGGATCAAAATACTGTTTGAAGCAGTTCCTTTTTTTTTCTGAAGTAAAACCTACCGCTTTCCTACTGTTGCCTTCTCCTCCTTTGCCCTGCTGCTGTTTGTTTCTACTTAAAAACGTATCCTGTGCCAAACAGCAGGAGGTCCTGTCCCTAGGCTGGCTGTAGGGCTGTATGCAGACCGAGGCTGCAGCTCAGAGCTGCAAGAGGGAATGGGTTTGCACTCCACGTGGTCATCAGCTCCTTTCCTCTACCCACTGGGAGAGAAACAAAAACCCAGACTGTGCCAGAGGGACCTAGCACGGGCAGGGCTCAGACTCAATAGAATCACACAGCATAGCTCATGGCAGGCAAGTTTCCTTATTAATAAACCTCATTTTTTTCCTTACTATTCTGATGCCACCTGAATCGATGCATGGTTATAAATCAAAGGAAAATGTGCCATTAATCAAGGAGCAAGGATGTTCTACATGAGGAATGGCCATTTTCAGGTAGAGCAGCCTCTTGTTTTATTTGGAGCTGCTTTGTTGTAAGAAGGGTGAGTGAAAGGAGAAACCCACCGTGGGTACCTCTTCTAATTCCCAGCCCCAAGCTCTCCAGGTTCTCTCTCTCTAGCACAGAAACGAGCTATACAGTACCACTGTTTCCACCACTGATATATATCATCGACTGATAGGTATTACATCCAAACAAGGGTAGTGCAGGCATCCAGGAATTTACACTCACCCGGAGGATGCTTTTACATAGTCCTGTTGACAGAAGAGACCACGGTGTATCCAAAATTCTCTTCCAGACTTTCAATGTTTCCTATTTGTATCTGCTCAGGCATGTGACTTTACACTATATTTAACTGCAAGTGCTCTTTTTTAAAAAAAAGAATTTTTAAAAAACACCACCACCACCACCAAAAACCACACCGACAGTAGTTTATATTCAAACTTTGAGATTCCCATGGCTTTTTAATGGCTGAAACATCATTAAGTTGTCTAAAGTACACCTTCCTATTTTGTTGTCAATTATTCCTTTCTGCTGCTTTCAAGACAAGTAAATGATTTTGGTGATTTATTCCTAATGGCATTTATAAAACCTGCCGTGGTAATAAACCACAAAACAGCTCCTAATGTCAGCTAATGCTGTTACTTATGAAAGGCCCATGAACCGATCAGAATAATTGCAGATTTGTTGATCTGAAGTATCAAAAACTACAGTATTACTATTATTTTTATTTCACAGAATTATTCCACAATATCCAACACTTTGTTTAGATGCGTGTCAAATAACTAGAAGTTACAGGTTTTTGTGGTTTTTTTTTGAATGAATGATCATTTCAGATCCAATACATATACATGGATGTAACGTTATTTTTCAAATTAATCCTTTCCACTACTCCTGAAATGCACTTTTTGTCTCTTCTCCTGATTGAGAAGTCAGACTAGGGTTGGAATATAATTTTTCTTGACATTCTCCTTTACATCTTTCTGGGCAAATTTCAATAAAGCCATTTGTTATGATGTAGTTTACTTTACAAGAAATTTCATATCTAGTTGTATATCTTTGAGACTGGCCAAAAAATCTGAAGCCTCATATGGATCTTTTCAAACAAACTCAGTGATAAATAGTCTGTAATTTAATAAATATTTTGGCCTGTAGTCATTTTCTCCACAGATTCTCTCTGCCATGGGAAAATTATATTCAGAAAACTGCTAAAATATGATTGAGATTTCAAAGAACCCTTAAAAATATATTCATCTCTATTAAGGCATTAAGGCAAGAAATGAGCTCATGGCAACTGGCAAATCCACCATCCTCTGCAACAAACAATTACAGGAGCGTGGAGCATATACAAAAATCACATCCCCTACAGCTAAGAAGGATATTAGATTCGTCTGGTTATAAGTAAGCCATCAACTGGATTATGTCTACACTATTTATGAGTTATGCTGTCTTTCAAGATACAACTCACATTTCGCTTGATGTCGTATGACGCATTCAATTTAAATTAAGATATGGCAGAGAAAAATGCTGTCCCTCATAAGTGACTCAAGTATTTCAGAACTTGGGGGTTTCTTATTCTGGGCATGGGGAGTTTAAAGGCAGTTCAGAATATCCTTTATTTTGTACATCTGATATTTCTTTACCTACAATATAAGAAAATGGTACTATTTTAAATCTCTCAAGACAACCTTTCAACTTTGTAAGTAGCCAGGGGGAGGACTTATTTTTAAAACAGGGATTGCTGTTTCTAACATGTTTATTCTCTGGAAAAAATATTTTGGGATGACCTCACTTGTAGCACTCTTCTTACATCTCCATCTACGTTCCTGGTGCACTTACACCAAGGCTTCAAGCACAGCTCTTACCATTCCACCTCAAGGTTGTCAAAAATAATCAAGGCATTGCTTTAGGAGGAGACTATAGATGCAGACAGCTGAGCTTGGAAAGGAGGTGGTAAAGGGATTATTTTGATGGAGGTCTGTAGGATTATGAGTGGGGAGATGACTATGGAGCTATTGTCTGCTGTTTTTCCTATCGGTGAGAGTGAGGCGTCCATGGAAATGACGGTGCAGCAAGTTTAAAAGAAACAAGAGGTACTCTTCAACTCAGTGCGTAACTGGTTTGTGGAACTCCAAGGGACATTACAGAAGCCAAAAAATAAGCAGATTAAAAACTGGATTAGCTCAGTTCCTGGGGTCCAGGTCTCTCAGGTTCTTATGTGCAGCAGCCCAGTTGCAACCCCTCATCCAGGTAGCCCCTTAGCCAGACATTGCCAGAAGGTGGGGCAGATGGTTCAAAACGCGGCTTGTTTGTTAAACTCCCTCCTCGAGCAGCTGCAAGGGGCCCTTACTGGTAGGCAGTACTGGACGAGCCAGACTTTTGGACCAGTCCGACACAGCTCCACTGTGTTCTTATGTTACTGAAAAAATCTCTGCTCCAGAGCTGGCTCCATCGCTCTTATTATGCATGGCCCCAGAGTAAGACTTTCCTTACGCTGTTTAGTAATGGAGGGGCAATGCTACGTACAATATTCCACAAAAGGAACTGGAGGAAAAGGAGTTTTAGTCACCAAGTGAGACAGCATGCAAAGGTTGTCCAGTGTCCCTGTTCTTGCAGCTTCTTCAACCTTGATGCTTCATTGTGCTCTACATGTTCTTCAGGTAGACTGCTGGTGCTAGGGCATCTAGACAATAGAAAAATAAACTCCCTACATGTGCCTTAAGTGTTTTCCATTTTAAAAATATTTCCAGTTCTGCTCCAAGGACATAACTACCTCTACTCATTTGCAAACCATCTTTACGCTGGCAGTTTTGGCTATTGATGTCAAGACTCCACTGAAATGCAGTGCCTGTATGTATCCACGTGTCAAGGAACTGTCCAGGTGGCCTGCAGCAAAACTCACAGCTATACCAAATCAGACATGAAAGATGCTTTGACAGAGGAATCTCTGGATGAAATTGTGATATTCAAGTGATCTGACAGGATTATCATAACACTCCCAACTGGCTTTAGCATCCAGGGGGGAAAAAAATGAAAAGAAAAAAAAAAAAAAAAGTTCTTTGTTCTCACTGGGGCTCGTCCCAGTTAATTTTGAATTCAAACTAGATAATACCCAGAAATCTTCCGCTTTGTATCAAGGCTGAATCAAAAGCCATCCAGATTTTTTTTTAATAACATTACAAATCTCATTCAAAGTTTTAAGCACCATGTGCCTATCAGCCATCTGCTAGTGTTGGATAGGATGGATAGGAAAATAAATATTTTAGCATGAATTCAATTACTGGCTGTTTTTACCCAGGCAAAATAAAATCTCTTTATAATTCTACAAAATACAGCCAGATGCAATGGGTAATGAGCAAGCTCTTGCACTTAAGGGACTGCGGTTCAATTCCATTATCTGCCAATCAGGACACTAATCAGAGAACAAAGCTCCTGGTACTGGGAAGGAAGGACACCCAAAAAAAGGAAAAACAGCAGCAACAACAACAAACACACCAAGAAAATAAAAGTAATTGCCCTTTAAATTAAAGCTATGCAAAGCAAGAGTGCCA
Source organism: Oxyura jamaicensis (assembly GCF_011077185.1). NCBI lineage: Eukaryota > Metazoa > Chordata > Aves > Anseriformes > Anatidae > Oxyura > Oxyura jamaicensis. The sequence goes on along the minus strand of NW_023303850.1, from coordinate 614,522 downwards.
AGCTGGTAACAGCCCCAGAGCCGAGAGATTCCAAACGCTTCCTTTAAGGAATAATACATGATTACAAACACATCAAAAGCAGAACCTGCCAGAAAAGCAAGAACAAAGGTAATCAAAAATAGTCTGAGAAATGCATTTTCTAAAAGTAGCCATGAAATAAGCTCACTGGTAACCTAGTCCAATGTATCTGGCAGGCAGTTGGTGCACTACATTAGCGACAGAAACATTTCCACAAAAGAAAATATAAGCAAAAAGAGGTCGAACCTGACATCAGTGTCAGTATACTGGCTTCAGAGGAATAGCACTGATGTCTGTCATGCCAGGCTCTCACCCAGAAAGCTCAGTATTGGCCTGCCCAGGAATCCCGACTCTATAGTGGAGATCAGGCATTGTCTACAGGTGATACATCTTCAGGTACGCAGGGCACACGTGGAAACCACCCGCCTTGTCTGCTCCACGCAGTGCATACGGAAGACAGACACATGAACATGTATTCAATATAAAACATCCACTCAGACACGTTACACACGCAGAAGGTGCAACTCATACCTTTGTATTCCACGTACAAAAATGACACTTACATATATGTGCAGTTTTCCAATCAATACTCTTCCATCTGTGCACCATCAGACATTTTTCTAGAGAAGCTGCAATTCCCTGTGTGTTCATGTTAAGTGTACACACATAATGCTTGCTTCTTTCTTTTTTTCTTCTTCTCCTTCTCCTTCTTTAGACCTTTGTACGCTGGGTACAGATTCCCACAGAGATGGAGACCACAGCTCGAACACTGACAAGATTTAATATGCGGACAATGGGTGTGACCAGCTGTTTCCAGCCCTGCACCCACAAAGTCACACCAGCAGTGCTGCTTTCCACCAGAACTCACCTTTCTCTTCAACAGCACCAAAGCAACTTGGGAATACTGGCGCTGCCCCATCCTCTGTTCCCTCAGCTCTTTCTGTACTTCTTGCACACAGGTCAAAGGCTCAGTCACTAACAATTTCACCTAAGACAGTAGTTACCATATATTTTTTGTGACAAGAAAACTAAAAAGAAGACAGGATATCCATAACTGAGAGGAACTGCCGCTCGAAAGGCACTCCAAGCTCCTGGTGAAACAGCTATTGAGCGAATCCTGTGACAAAATTTGTCTGTGTCACTTCTCTAATAAAAATACAGCAGTTGCATAGTTCATTTTACAGCACGATTGATAAATCAATTGGAATGTTTCCTGCAGAGCTAATAGCACCAGACATAACTTCTCCAAACTTTTCCAAGAGAAAGGGTAGCATCAGCAATATCTGCTTGAGGAGGGGATCAAACAAGTTTGCCAATAAAATCAAACAAGCTGAAGGAAAAATCCAGCAGCAGGCAAGATGCTCAAGGAACTTTTAGCCACGTTAATGTGCGTGTCAGGAAGGTAACCATGGTACTAGAGTGGGTACGTTGCATCTGGTGAGAATCTGTGTCCAGCTCCTGTCTCTGCAGTGTACTCACCCTTGTGACCTTGGCTAAGCTCCCTCTGAAAACCTTCTCTGTTGGTAATGAGGCACTACAACAGGAGGTTGTATGGCTGTGCACGACAGTATCTTGCTTGCAAAACAGGGCAGAATAATGAGGAAACATCTTCTGCCTGGAATATCCAAGGGTATCTTTGCCACGAACTATCCCTTTCTTACCAGTGCTCAGCACAGAGCATGCGGTGAGGCTCTGATGCTGCTCATGGTCCACAGGCTGTATTTTTAATACAAACAATAACGAATAAAAACCGTTTTTCAAAGCGTCTTTTCTTCTGGCTTATTATAAAACTTACAAAAGCAGTAGACAAACTCTCAGTGTTCTTTAAATATGTCTATAAAATTACTTTGAAGTCAGAAAGAATGGTTTATTATTTCAAAGTGGTGCAGCCTTCAATACTGGGAAAGTACTCCCCATATTTTCCCCCACGCTCTAACAATGGCAATAAATCTAGTTCTAAATCTAGTGGTATGTACACATAAAAAGTGTTACATTTATTCTGAGCCCACAAAAGGTTACTCAGAATGAATCTCAGGCTAAATATATTTATATGCAGTGATAAAACCTTATTTTACATTAAAATCACTCCAACAGTTTATGAATTCAAGGCTTCACCAATGTAAATAAAAGAAAGCCTTGTTATTATTAAAATGGAATTGGAAATAGAGCAATGATGGAATAAAGCTTTGAGATAAATTAAAGACTTGATAAAAGTCTCCCGTTCTGAATGAACAGAACAGCAAAAGTAGTGAGATGGCAAGTCACTTCATGTGGCTACATTTTCTGCGAGTTTTTTAATGAATTATCCTTTGAGAGTCACAGTCAAGCACAGGCGCGTAAGAAAAGATGATATTAAAGTAGAAGGTGACGTGGGGTTGCTTTTCAGGATTGCTGCTCTTGGTTTTTGTCTCCGTGATTCCTGCTAAACAAAAGAGCCATGCAGTTCAAATCTCTTTCAACTCTGCAAGGTGCCGGTGGGAGCCCAACAAGCTCCACTACCGAAGGCGAGCTGTTGCAGATGCTGGGCAGTGATGCCACCAGGGGCAGAAAGAGCTGCAGGATCTCAGCGGGTTGCCTTTCTCCCTCTCCCCTAGCCCATTCTGTAAGTCCTGAGGAGCACTGGGTAGAAAATCGCCCCAGGTTACACAGAGGAAGAGCCTGAAGTGCTGCCAAGAGCCTCTGCAGGCAGCTTTCAGCTCCAGCCTTTCCTCAGCCCTCTTTGCCGCGGTGGGATGCTGTCTTGGCTGCCCCTCATGCCACAGCAATGTATTTCCATGTCCAGTGCTCTGATCCAGACCCCAGACACTTCAGCCAATCTTCCCTGACTCTTCAAGCCTGGACCATCACTGGACCTCCTCAGCCAGCTACAGTCACTATCTCGGCACATCCAGCCACCCTCCTGCCCTTCTCTTTTCCCCATTGCTCATTTTCAGCTCCATTTCTCTTCACTCCTCACTGCCCTAGATCTGGGATCCTAGATCAGGATCTGGGCTGCTGTCCTAACCCCTTCATCCCTGTGAAGAAGGGGCAGAACAGAAATCAGATTTCATTTGGAAAACACAGCAGCAGAATGCTAGAGTGGCAGCTAGCCCAGTGGCTAACTCACCAATGCCCGGGGTTTCCCTCTTCCAGGTGAATGCCTAACCTACAATTTGTTTGGCCTAGAGTCTGTTTGGCCTCAATCAATATTTAATTATTTGCACAGAATGAAACTCCAATGAGAAATGATGACCACAGCCTCTGTGAACTGGGAAGGCAACAAATTCAAGCAGGATCTCTTAAACCACATGTGCTGGTGCTAACCAACCACACCCATTTGTGGCTCAGCAAGCAAACAGAAACCCTAACAAACAAGCCAGTGAAACCAATGTTTGTGGAACAAAGATCCACAGCTGACCAGATCAGAGACCAGAAGTGACGAGGAGGGAGCTGGGCGTCCTTCTCTGCAGTCTGCACGGCCACTGCAGGAGCTCCAGGCTCAGGGAGTCACCAGAAAAAAACGGTTGGGCTGAGCAGCAGCAGTGTCTGCAAAAGGAGCCCCAGGGGATGTGTGAAGAATGGAGGAGAAAGTAGAGAAACGGAGACAAGGAAAGGGGGGCAGGGGCGCTTGAGGAAAGAAACGAGACAAAAATGAATGCAAAGAACAGAATGAACAATGCAAAAGGGGGCAGATAAAGGGAGCAAGGAGAGGAGCAAGACAGAAAATCCATTTTGCTAGGAAAGAACCTTTCTTATCAGTTAGAGGCAAGTGGTACCTCTGCAAAATCCAATTTCAAATGTCAAGAGAGAAGTGATAGGGAAGGAATGAATCACCTACAGAAAGGTACAAGCTCCTTAGTGTCTGCAAACCAACACTAGGGGGTGCAGAGAAGTCTGAAGGATGCGGAGACTTGAAAAGAAGGGGCTAGCCTGAGGAATGGGAAATCTTTCATCACTCGAGATAAAACTGCAATACGGTAGGAAGCAGTTTGAGCAGCTCTGAAGCTCCATCCACACCTCTCCAGGTCATCCAGCTGCAGTCTGTCCCTCACTGACCCTCAGATTGTTGTATGCAAGTGACAGATCAGTGACCTCAGACTGACACCAACTGAAGCCAAACCCTTCGTTGCTGGTTTAGCAAAGCCCACATGTACCCAGAGGTAGCTCTGCTTGGGAATGTAATATTGCAGGGCTTCTGGAGTCACTTTCTAGACCTGGTCCCCAGTGGCCCTGGCAACATACACTTGCAGGGATGATCCTACAAGCCCTACAAGGTTTCATCCCACAGTCCATTAGTAGCACACTGCCTTCTTTTGAGCCTCATACCCCGCGCACGGCCTCAGAAAAGAGAAAAACTTCATAGTTAGCTTCTAAACAAGGAGTCCTTCAAAAAATGCTATTTAAATGCTCCCCTAAGGCTACGATTCTCTGCTGATGAAGGACCAACCATCTCGACATTTGCTTTTATTGTTACCTCTCCAATTGGTTGGAGCTATATAGAAAGCACACCACTACTTGAAAAGGGCTGAATATTAATACGGGGGAGAGGAAGAAAGATGGTTTAACAATAGTCACTGAAATCCTTTGTTGTATTTTTTCCAATGTAGGCCTGTTCTGGTAACTCTTTACATTCAAAATACAACAAAAATCAGAAACTATTAGTAAACAGAATCAGTAGCATGCAGTAGCTGCACACAGATGCACCAAATAACAAAGAGGACCTCAAAACACTTACTCCAATAACAGAGGATTTTTCCTTTCAGGAAATAAATCAGGCTGCAATTTCCCATCTTGTATTTGAATCCGGATGAGGAGTAAGCAGCATGTGGAAGAGAAATTGCCCTTTACAGAAGCAATCTGCCTGGACATTGAAAGACACCAGCTACCAGTTAGCTGGGACACAGCTTCTCCACCAGCTACGAGACCAAAACACAACCCTGCTGCAGAGACAAAGGTTTTAAAACTACTGAGTAGACATCTAAACTTATCATGGCGACAGTGTTGGGTTTGCTTTCTTTTCCTTGAACCATTTTCTTTGGAAACACAGTGAAACAACAGAGGAATAAGCACGTGGCAAAAATCCATGTCACCACAGCATTGATCAGGAATGGCAGCAAACTGGCTGCCAACCCTTGAGAGTAAACGCAGGCACCATCTGCAGGAGGCTCATCTCCTCTGGCCTCATTTTTGAAAGATGCCTAAAAAAGGGACAGCACAACTTGGAACAAACTCCCTCTGTCCTTTCTATGGTGTGGAATAAAAGACGGACAGGATTTTGCCTGTGGGGAAATTCTGTGCTAGAGCATCGTGTAAAAACCCTGGCAGCTCCACAGACACGAGCAGGGTGATGCTGCAGATGACAGCTGACTGTGCCCTTTGATCGCTGGGCTATCATAAAACATAATTTCTCTTTGTTATTTAAAGAGTACACAAAATGCCACGAACACAAGAGTTTTCCACAACAGTGATGAAATGGCGTTTGTTCCTTTCAAAGCTTCTTTGACGAGACAGGAATACTTCATGCTGGGAAGGCTGCCACGACAGGATCATGGCTTCCCAAAAGCCAAGAGCTCTCACTGCTGAAATCGCAAACCTGTCACGTAACAGATTTGAAAAATCCTGACAGCCTATTTTGTGTTAGTGGCGTGGGGCTTCGTTGTGGCTGTTGTTGTGTGGGTTGTTTTGTTGTTGTTTGTTTTTCTGGATCACAGCTGTTGTCCTTGCCTTACTTAACCCAACAGAGGATCTCAAAAAGTAAGCTCTTTACTGAAGATCTGTTGAGAGTTTTGATGAAGAGAGAAGATGCTTTTCTGCTAAGCTATTTTCACTATCTGTATTATTTTCAGCAGTTTTAACTTCAAAGAAAACAAAAAACAACAACAGCACTCCAACAAGCAATGATGTGAATGACCCAAAATGTAAGAGCAATAAATCAATATCCAGTCTCCAACCACCTTCTTGAGATCTCCAAGCTACAGTAGCGCTGAAGGTTTACCAAGAGCATCGGCTGGCTGAGGAACAGCTTATGCTCCTATCACACCATTCTTCAAATAGTTTCTCACTCAAAGATGAGCATATTGGGTGAGCCGACGGCAGGGCTGGCAATGGGAGAAGAAAGTCCCTTTGAGAGCCAAAATAGAGCCTATATGCTTACCTTCTAAAAATTATCCTTCCTACAACACCGAACCCAACAAATGCTGTGGAAGATACCAAATCTATGCCAATGAAAGGAGACGTGTTTAATTTTAATCCAACTCTCACAGAGAGCTGTCACTCTCCCCATCTAGCACAGGGGGCTTGTCAGAGGCCAGTACTGTGGGAAACCAATGAAGGTTTGCAAAGCTTGAGGATCCCCAGTCCTACACATCGAAAACAACTCCAATGAGACTGTGTCGTGTCATGGCCTTAATAACAATGCTAAGCTGCTTCCACCGCATTTTGCCTTGCTTTGGGTGGGTGCCCCAAAAGAACAAGTTCTTCAGGCTCTTACTTGATGATAGAGAATAGCAGCTTTGGAGATAACTACTGAAATAAAGTTGAGGAACATCTCGGTGACTTCACCTCCCCACAGAACTCTGTACACTACAGCTGGGGGAACAACTCCTGCCTTGGCACAGCCAAGTACAGGAAAGTTTTTGCTGGCATAAAAGCATGTAGTAAAAAAAAGACCACGGAAAAGAATTACCACTTTTCTCCAACAGAGGAGCTGGTGCCTAAAAACCTCACAGGACCGATACTGCCTACAACTCTAACCCCAAATGCTGCTTCTCTAAAGGTGTTTTGGCCTTCTTGTGAAGTCAAAGAAACCTGGCCCAGAAACTACAGCTGCTCCTTTGCCACGACGATGATTTCCTAGCACGACTGCAGTTCTGTGGTTGCAGGTTTCCAAATCCCCCAATCAGGGAGTTGCTAAACAATACTATAATCCCCAGAGAGTGCCTGCAGGGACTGATATTTGAACACTTTGAAGCAAAACATTTCTCTTTATCTCAGCTTCTACTTTCTAAAGCTTTCTGAATAAAACAAACAAACAAAAAAGTCCTGGCAATCATCGATTGATAAAAGCATTTTGCCTCTGGCTAATCCAGTTTATAGAAAAGATGGCTGCTTTGTGATTCCAACTACTTCCAGGGATTGTTACACTAGCATTTTATTCTCTTCCATGCTGGAAGAGTGCAACTCTATAACTATACTTCAGGCTACTGATAAAGTTAGTTTCGACCCTGTTTATTGACAGATCACTGCAATGGATGGATCTCTACCCATTTGAAAATCTCCCCCTGCCACAGCAAATGGTGTTTTAAAGAATTGTCCTGGGATTTTGTTCTACTGGGACTTAAAACTATAATCTAGAGGGACTGTTCAATCTTCTCTCTTCCTAGATAGCCTACAGCACAACCATGGAGAGACCTTTAAGCTGGCTGGCTGTTCAACTTTCTAAGAGGAACCAAAGCATCACTATTTTACATTAGGGATCCAGAAAAAAGAACAGCATATTTTTTAGGATTTCTATTCTCATTATGATACTTAGCTGAAACCATTCCAAGTGCCACAAGCACAGGACTGTGCACACGGAATTCCTTGGGATCTGTTCAGAAACTGTAGCACAGGACAAAACGACTGTGATGAATTTAGTTCCTATAAAAGTTAGTTTTCCTAAGCTCTTTCAACTGAGAGCATAGATATGCCATCCAGTCCTAGACTGAAAGAAAGGACTGGAAGAGCTCCCTCCCACCCCACTCTCCACTCTCCAGAGGACACAGAGGTTTAGACAAAACACATACTTCAGACAGCTGATCTTAAATTAGTGGCTCCTGACCTTACAAGTCTGATAGCTTTTTGAGCCAACACTTGGATTGGCTAAACCATAGCACTTCTGAGAAGATGGAGGCAAAGATGAGCAGCATGAATCAGAGCTGCAAGGGCCCTGTTTGTGCATAACGAGGCTGTAAATCCTTCCAAAACCATCTACACTACTTAGGCAGATGAAGCCTATTAAAATCAAGATGGTTAACTCACCGAAGGTGCAGGAGATGCAGTCCTTAAACCCTGATAAAACCAATCTGCTTTTGAAATATAAAATACCACTGCAGATCTTGCCCAACAGCTTAGAATTTGGAAAGTGCACTTTTCAGCCAAGCTACATGCTAACATGGCATCTCCTAGTTGCCAAACCCCAAGCTCTCTGTGGCACTCTCTGAAGCACTGGGGGAGACGCTGTCAGTATTGCTGGTGTGCTGTTTTAGCAACAGAGATGCAAAAAGGCTCTTCTTTCAGTAGCATCATTTCTAGAGGTATACATTAGCTGTATGTTAACTGTAATTGCCCTTCAACCCTTTAGTTTCATCTGTTATGTAAGAGTTTTTACCGTCTGCTGTTTTAGCCTTCTGTCTGTGAGAAGCTTGCTTTCAAGGAACAAACTTGCCAATGTACCTATTCAAACACTTGGAGCAACTTCAAAGTAGAATAAGCATCCTGCTAATAACATTCTACAGATAGTATTAAATGTGAATGTCAGGGACACTGAATGTCAGGAAGCAAAAATATAATTGACTCATCTTTACAGGGAGTGAAAGGAGCGGAAAGATACAAGAACATAATTTGAGTAACCTGGAGTGAAGCAGGGATTGTTCAGAAAATGCTGCATATTGTTCTTGGGGTATATTGAGCACGGGGACTTTTTCTATTCATGTCAGGGAGGATCAGAGGTTTCAGGGAGAAAGATATGCTTTGGTTTCCTCAAGCTAGGAATTTTCTTCCTTCTGGATTATACAAAATATGAAACAGAAAACTTCTAAGTAAGAACGTCTACACACCTTAATACTTTTTCACTAAAGTTTGTGTCTGAAGGAAAAAAAGACAGTAAAATACCACTGTTACAGAAATGTTGACCAACTTCATGAAGTGAGTGCTTAGGGAAAAGCGATTAAATGTTTGCATCCTTTGTGAGAGAACAGAATCTTGACAGAAACAATACTGAACCAGGCCTTGAATGGACACTAGCAGGAGCCTAGATATATAGAAAACTGCAGTTTTGCTGGACAAAGTACTGGCTGGATTTCTCACGTGGTTCCCAGCCACACATCTAGGAGGAGTTAAGTGTTAGGATGAATTAATAAGGTTTTATATATAACCTGCTGATATCTGAGAGGAAGATTCAACTGCCCAGAAATCTGAGCAAGCCATTAGTTACAGAGAGTGAGAAAAGCTTTTTTATCTACAAAAAATGCTCGGCTTTTAAATCAGAGATAAAAGCCACAAAAATCTACCCATAAAAACCCAAACCTCTAAATAAGAGAAAAAGTAAAAGCTTTCAGCTTTCTGAAATATATATATATATATATATTTAAGAATTCCAATGCTTCCTCCAATATGTTTTTTCAAACACAATATTTCAGTAGGAAATTTCCTAGGAGCTGAGCTATGATCAAAGAGAAGTATTGTTATTGTTTATAGGCAAAGTCCACATTACCAAAACAGTACGGGAAGGCCAAGAAACCAGAGGGCATGAACCCAAATAATGGGGGCAAACTGTTTTTGAATGCTCAGAAGCAAGTAAAGAGGAAGAAATCTGCGGTAAAATTGAAAAAGCAACCCAAAAACTAAGTTCTGAGGGATAGATCTTGACACTGACCTAAGATACTACCCCTCCTTCTTCATCCGGCTTCAGTGGCCCCAGATGAGCACAAGCTAAGTCCATGCTGAGAATACGATCTGGCATCCAACGTCATTTTAAAACTAGTGGGCCACCTTGCAGAAGCAGTAGAGCAGCGGATGATCCATCACCTGGAACATGCAACGCCATGGAAAACGACTAAGTGGCACTCTGGAGAAAACAATCCTGCACTGGAGGGGCGATGGATGGGGTGGTCTGTAAATCCCTTCCCTCCCTAACTTCTGTAATTAAGCAGAACCCGTTGCTCGTTCTTTTAATTCCAACGTAATCCTGCTGTTGTCTTGACTGTACAGGATTTGCAGACTCTAACTGTTTTAATGACAATGCACCAAAGAAAGCTTTTTCTTTGCTTTCACAAGCAAATCCAGAGTCCGCATCAGGAGGGCAAGAATCCAGTGGAGTGTGAGGGATTTGGGTCTTATAATTATCTTTCCAATTCTAGCGCATTCCTTTATTTGAATTTTACTTAAACAGCTTTCAAGCTGGAGCTAGGAGGGGGTGAAAGACGGAGGAAGAAAAACACATTTTCCATTGCAAAGAGATGCAGAAATGGATATGATACAATTCAGATTCAGAGACTCTGATATAAGCATATACATCTCTGCAAATATATTAGAAGGTACAAAAAAGAGAACGGCAACACTTTGCCTTCTACTGATGAATATTTGATAGCCTTCACTGGCAAATGTTCACCTTATCAGAGGAAATAAAGTGCTGGACAGAGGTGTACAGTCACATTTACGGCTTTCCTGAACTTGTTTTAGCTACTCTTCCCAGACAAGAATGAGTTCTGCCCCTTCCCTCTTCTTCCCAGCTTTCAAACGAACCAAGCAAACCTGGAGGTGAGTTGGTCTGGGGCCTTTTCAACTGGTTCCCTAAGTCCTATGGCTATGGGATTCCCCAGGAGTCTGCCCAACTTCACTACCCGGTGCCTCCTCTAAAAGTGTCTCAGGGTTGTACTACCAGCAACTGCAAACGGGGAGGAAGGGTGTGAGAGGGTCTGGCATAGTGGTGCAGAAGCTTGAGAAGCACCAGAAATACTGTGTGTGTCACTGAAAGATGGTCGGTAAGCGCTGAGGCATTCCTCCTACGTTTCTGCAGATCTCCTCTCTCACTACATATATCCACGGTGCAGGTGCTAAAACTGTCACACACAATATGTAAGAGCTATTTACTGTGAATTCCACCTATAGGATAATCTGTTTTTAATAGCACCAGCAATCTCCGATCAGAATCTCCACTTCTCCAAGTTTTTCTATACTCTAGTAGAAGTATCGAAATAAGGATTTTAAATTACATTTTTACTTCTTTCTAAACCACAGAGATGTCAAATCATTTTCTTGCTGATAGCCAAGGGTTTTTTCTAATACCTGTGGCCAACTACTTTTAATGACCCTGACAGTGTTAACCTGCTATAATGTAAAGAATTAAATAGTTACAGACCCCATGAAACTGGATTGCAGGCTACATCTGGGCCAGTGATCTCAAATTCTCCATTCTTGCCATCCTACGAGGTAGATTAGGACTTGCCCTAATGGATAATGAAGTTTGATTTTTAAAATGCATTATAGAAAACAAAAGACATCTACATCTACAAGAACAGAGCACTCCTCACTGGCCACTGGCAAGGAGTTTGCTCACCATGGTGCAATTGTTCAGCAACGGCACGAATATCCTAAGTAAAATGTATGGCATTACTTTCTCCTTTCAGAGTTGGTTCGTTTTGATCAATAAGCTATCACAGATACGATGCACAGAAAAAAATTTCTCCCGAGGCCATATCATAGTGATAGGCTCTTTTAAGATCAAATCCCAGATTCTCCATGAGTTCACATGAATGCAGGCTGAAGACATGAATACCATGAGAAATGCCTGAGCCACTTAGTGATTCTTCCACTTGAACGATAAATAAAAAGAATTCTTGTTCAGTGAGTACCAAGGCGCTTAAGCCTTATTAGGGACCCTCCAGCTTTAGGTACTCACTCTGAGAACATTGCAAGTGATTTTTGGAAGCACTGAGGGGGCAAACCCATGGGTGTGGGAGGAGATGTGCTTCTGCCATGTTGGCTCTGCAACCAGCAGCCTGGTTTGTACAGCACAACACAAGGGTTTCCCTTGGCAAGCCCCCAGGTGTAGGCTAGACCCGACTTACCTTCCCTTGGACTGGCTCCTGACTCAGGGTTTCTGCAGCCACCACCTCACCTGAAACGTTTCCCACAGGAGCAGCACGGGCAGCCATGAAGCACAGGGGACTGTGGGGCTATCATTTAGTACTACTTTTTACCCAACTTCACAAAACTGCTTCCGTATCCCATTTCCTCTCACCTCGCTACCATTTCAGACAGAGACTATAAACTCTTCATACACACTAGGCGTTTTTTGTGCACTGCAGTACCTAAAACATTCGCTTTTGGCTGACTATTTTTTTTCTCCATTATGTAGTACTCAAAGTTTGGCTGATGGACTGCAGAAAACCACGAGCTCTTTCCACTTCACCTACAGATATCCTGAGTCCCATGCACATGAGGGACAGATATATTTGTTTATCTGTACAAGCAAGGACTTTGAATTCAGAAGAAGTGACAGTAATTCAGACAATACACAACCACCATGCAAAAATTATGTGATGAGTTGCTGCCATTACTTTTTTATTAATCTGCAATATGCAGAAACTTTGAATTTAATAAGCTTCATAATTACTTTGTTCTCAAAAATCCCTACTTTTTGGTAATGACGTTATTTCAAATGGTAATTTTTACACCATGTCCCTAGTCGATCATGTCAATTCTCTGAAAGATGTACCTAAAGTAAAATGGTAAAATCAAGAGACAGAAGGAGAAGTTGATTTATCTCAAGGACTTTGCACCTTAAATAGTCAGTAAAATATTAAACATCCCTATCAATAACAGGTGGACCGTATTATAAGCTTCCTCATAACCGGAGTTCATAGGAACAAATGACATCTTCCTGAAAAGATGTCAAGAATTTCATTTAGTCCTTTTTATAGTGGGGATCATCAATCCATCTTAACGTCTATTGGAGAGAAAATAATTGTCTTTTCTTTTTGGTGATGGTATTTCATTATACGCGGAGGATAAATAACTACAGTTCAAAGCAAAATAAGATGAAAATGTCCCTGTATTTTTTTCCTGGGATTTCTCTTCTTCTTCTTCTTGTGTAATTTCATGATGAAAAAATTTATAATTAAATTAAGATTGATTCTGATTTAAATGCGCATCTTAAAGTGAAAGCAGAAAAATGATTTTCGTTTTCAAAGTTGTTATATCCCAATTGATCTTCCACACATTGGCATTATTATCTGATTGTGAAGATATATGCATTTATCAAAAGCTAGAGCCATCTGTCTCAATTCTATGTAATTTCATTACATATTCATCATTTATCTAGTCTGAGTATGTGACATGGGACCCTACGGACTAGCAATTCTATACTTATTATCACTTCACACTGCGTTTGGATGGACATGAGGCTGTCGACTTCCATTAATCTACTTTTGATGTAAAAATCATCATCTTGGGATAAGCCTCAGAGCTCCTGAATAATCAGGCAGCAATGCTATGTAAATATAAAGGCAACAGATTTTTTTTTTTTTTTTTTTTTTTTTTTTTTAATAAGAAAGACTGCAGCACTTCTTCCTGCTTGTCGCTCACCGTTGGCAGATAGATGTCACTCTGCAGATACATCTGGCAATGGAAGCATAAACGTCGGCAGATCTGCACACCTGTGCACGCAGGCATGAACCAGACAAAGGTTACTGGTAGAGTGCGACGCTCCTGAATGTTGAGGTAAGCGTAAGTTAACGTATGCAAGCAGAAGTCTAACCCAAGAAAACCGTGCCAGTTGCTGGAAGGTCTAGCATAATTAGGAAGTGGTGGCTGTAGCAGCCCATTGCAAATCTAAAGGCATTTAGATTCAATCTATCAGAGTAACTAAAAACTGCCAGTTTGCTTCAGAATGGACTTTGGAGAAGTTGTTGCCCGTGCACGGGTCTTATAAATGCTTGCTGGTGCAACCAGCCATCTTGCTGCCATCATCAGTCACACAACACAGCTGTCCCTTCTGCTGTGTGTGCGCTTCCAAGGGGACAGGCTCTTGCAGGTGACGGGCTTTGAGCCAGATCCACCCAGGGCATAAACTGGCACCAGCCGACAGCCTGGACTCCCAGTGCTTCCCATCTTCATGAATTATCTACTGTACTGAAACAAAGGTGATGGGGATTACAAAAGATGGTTCATTATTCATGTGGAACCAAACTTCCATTTTGAAAAGAAGACAAAGTGATTCGAACCAATGCAAAGATAATAGTTGTATAATTCAAGTGAATTTCGTTTGACTGCAGCTAATTCCAGGTTGCAAACTTTTTGTGAGTGCCCTAGCGAGCAACCTACCAGGCAGGAGTATGTGCTTCAATCTGTGGATCTATGGATACTGCAACATACTTAAATAAACAGAATTTGGTTTTGTGAACATGAATATTCACACTGGAAATCTCATTTTAAGAACAAGGCTCATCCTGTCTGGAAACACAAAGATAGGCTATGATTTGTCTGTCAAAAAGATATATATCAAAACATTTCTCTTGCTGCACATTATGCACACTTGAAATTTATGAAGCCCACGCAGGGACAGTAAGAGACAGGATTTTATTCCCAATAGCTAACTACCAGCTCTGCTGCTTTTCAGAAATTGCTTTTCATCACCGTGGTTGTTTTTTTTTTCGCCATCAATTAAATGGGGATGAGCACTCACCTTCATTTGCAGAGCACTCTGATCTCTACAGACAAAAAGTTTGTATCACAATCCAACACCAGTACCAGTCAGCTCGGTTCCACCAGTGACAATGACTGATTAACTCAGGGGAAGGAAATTAAAAGGGCAGCAGTTGACAAATACACCTTGTCACCAATCAAGGGCTTGATGGAACAGTTCAGTGCACCGAGACGGAGCCTCAGCTCACAGGACAGCTGCTGAACCTAGTAGCCAGGTGCTCTTGGTGACGGCCTGCTCTATGAGACGCATGCAGGGATTTGCAGTGGAAAAAAAGAGCGCCTGTGTTCACACACTTTCATGTCCTACTTTCCTGGGCCTCACCATCCTCGTGCAGACAAGCCTCATGGCTTATTCAGGAGCAAGTCAGTGTGCGTACGGCCTGGCTGGGTGCACATCTTCAGCTACAAGGATGTGGTGCTTGATCCCACAGCTCAGCCAGAGGAGACAGTGCTGCAGGGTAGAAACAGTCCCGGTCCTTAAAATAAATGGGCTATTCTGTGAAGACCAACACAAGGCTATGCACGGTCTTCAAGATGGTTCTGGGCCTGTCAACGTGTGCTTCGGGTGGAGGGGCTCAGGGCTCTGCAGCAGAGCTGCCAAGAGACCTCAGCTTGGCATTCAGCTCTGGCACCACAGCAGATGATCCTTGCTCCTCTCGGCACCATGTCGCATTGTAGGTCAGAGGTTGGACTAGGTGATCTTGGAGGTCTCTTGCAACCTAGATGATTCTGGGATTCTGTGTACCAGTGCTGTAAATCACTTGGATGTCTTTAAAAGTGTTACCCACACTCTTTCTAAAACCAACTTTCTGACCGATGAAAGCCATTAAACAGTCCATTACATTGCAAATTAACTGCAAGGCTGTGTTCAAGTCCTGGTTTGGATAACTGAATTCCTCTTCACAGCTCTGACAGCAATAAAGCATATCCTAACAGATAAAATAATTGACTTCAATAGCAGAGATCTGCTCACTTTTGTTAACGTTTTACCTACCCATTGCCACAAACACACACTGTTTTCAAAGTGTCCTTCCTTTACCCAAGCCTGACCATGAATCCGCCTGTTACTACAACATTTAGGCACATGTTGGTCAGAATTGAAAGCGAATGTGTGCCAAGCACCACCAGAAAGCTGCTCATCTGGAACTGTAACCTCTCGCCTTTAATTACAGGCCGAGGATTTCTTTTACCTTTTACTCTTTGCCAAGAGTTCCTGTTAGCTTTGATAATTGCAGCGAATACTTTCTAAAAATTAAGCCACCTACACAAATCTGTCCCTAAAATAAGTGCTGGAAGCAAATCATAACATCTCCCTGTCACTTCATGGGTATCCGTATTGTCACTAGATTTATGTTCTAATGCTACATTATTACCTATTACCATAGTTGTTAAAACCTTACTTTTCATGCTAATGAAAATGATGAAAGACAGGGGTTTTGACATAAATACTGTAATAAGAACCATATTAATGTGACAGACGATTGCTCCTCTGTGACAGACTATGAAATCCTGTACAAGAGTTCCAGAAGGATCATTTACATGTCTGCATCTCTTTTTCCCTGCAGGAAAGCAAAGGATACATGCGTAAGATTGGAGGGGACGAACACCAGAAGTCAGGTCACAAACTGGCAGTCACCCTAAGAAGAAATGCATCCCAAGGCATACTTCTCTTAAGTGCCTATAAGCAAAAAAAATGTTAATTACAGGGTCTAGGGTCAGAGTGCTAAAATCTCGTTGCAGGTATCTAATTACATAGCTCCGGGCAAGGCTTCCAAACGCAGGACAAAAGTACTGCCACCAGCAAGAGGGGCTTTGTGCTCCTCAGCAACACCTTTGTGTTCCACGTCTGTGCCATTCCTCTTTCACCAAGTCTGACGTGAATGCTGCCATCCTCCAGTCATGCTTACAACCCCGATTCCTTCTCCAGCTCTTCTAGCAGGCTTCACAGCTTGCTTCTGTGCTCTACCTCCAAGGCACAGATCCTAGGTCTCCTCAGGGACCTGCGAGCAGGCAGCAGGGGAGCCAAGGTGCATGTTCCCAAGCACAGATGATCAGACGTGCACCGTGCAGCAGGCACAACAGCTCAGGTGCCATCTGTCTTTTGCCATTCCAAGAGAAAGAAAATAATGATCACAGAGATAATTTATTATTAAAATTCTCATTTACTGATAACTTGCAGATGAAGATTGTTTTTAGTAATATAAATGTAGTATCTCCTGGAGGGTCTCTCCGGAGGTTACTCATCTTTTAAGTTCTTTGCAGTCTTTTTAACCCCTCTTGCTTTATTTTGATTACCTTTCAGCAAAGTTACAAGAATCTTAGCACACTTTCCTACGCTTCTAATGTTTGTGTCTTTGTTCTCGGGCCTTCCTTGAAGAAGCGAACAGTACCCATCTCTGATTTGTCTTGAAAAATGAATTTACCATTTTCCTCATTGAAGCAAGCAACGACAACAACAAAGTTTTTCTCTCATCTGTTTCTTATCCTTGAAAAACTAAACGAAGTGAAATTTCCAGGGCTGCTGGTGGCATCACCTTTCACTCTCCGGTTTAGCACATTTTGCTTTCACAGCAGTTCAAAAGTTCACCATCCTACATCTGATGCCTTCTGCTCACTGCAAATGTCTGCAGTACGGTGAGAAGTTAAATGATTACAGCAACCCACAGACCCCATAAAATCGAGCACCAGCATGCCAAAGCTGAAACGGCCTCGCGCAGAATTCCCAAATGCTCATTTGCTTTTGCACCATATGATCAGTCGGAGTTGAGGCTTCGCTGAGTTTTGTCAACTTTCATTAAACATGTTTGTATTTTAAAGAAGCTTTCCTCTGCAGGCTGCAAGGTCAGATTTTAATGCTTTGGAAAAGGAACAAAAGCAAAACACTTAGCAATGATCTAGCGTCTTCTGAACCTCGTGTGAAGCTTTCAAAGGGCGGCAGTGAAGCTGGGAGTTGCAGTGCTGTACCTTTCCCTTGCTCTGATGGCAAGCCGCAGAAATTGGCCCCAACGCTGTCAGAAAGTGAGGCTTTTCCAGGATGGCTTATTAGCACTATACACGGGAAATCAGACAGCAAAGCCCAGAGCTGAGAGCCAGGTATGCAGCAAGTGTTCAACGAAACGGGTGGAATCTGCTTGCTCAAGGTCACACAGAAATGGGCATTGGTCGCCCAGCTCACACTGCAGTGCTTCACACAGCGGGCCACGTGCCTTGCAAAAGGAGTCACACTGCTCGCGTTAGATGTATTTAAATTGTATTGTACAGCACTTTGTTTCCAGTCTTTTCTTGTGTAAAGAAGATAGTGTCTTTCAAGGCGTGTGTTTGCCTTCACAACGGGATGCCGCCAAGTCAGCAAGCTTTGATAAAGCTGTGCAGTAAGGACCTCTGCAGCACTGCGGGGTTAGTTTGGGACTCACGACTCCGGCACTGGGGAGCTGAGCCCTGACAATGATTTATTTGTCAGTGCACTATACTGACAGCCAAATCAGGCAGAGAGCAACTAAGAAATAAAAGGGCAGAGGGAAGATATTCGGGTTTGAAATTGTTCTGAAAATTTCTGATAAAAAAATCAATTACAAAACAAAAAAAAACACTGTGTAGTGTCTAAGGCTACATACACTGGCCTGCAGCAAGGAGCAAAGTCATTTATCTTCAAGGCAGTGATCACAGACAAAAATAGGAGTGCCATTTTTTTTTTTTTCACTTGAAAATCGTAGGCAAATTGGGCTGCTAATTTGATTTCACCACTTGCAAGAAACCACTTCAATTATTGGTCGTATAGGTTGGCGATACCAATTTTCAAACGGCTTCCAACACCCCCCCTTCCCAGAAAAGCTGTATCATCCATTTAAGATTGCAGCTAACAATGGCTCAAAAATAATTTAAAAACCAATAGAGAAGGAATGCTTCATGTAGAAAGACAAAAATCAAGGCACCAGCACGCTAAGGTTCAACTCCTCTGCCTGAAACAATCAGCAAAGTACCTTCTCAATTTTCAACCAGACAGCCAACAATCTTTTTCTGGGTAGGAACTGACTACATACATGATCTTGCAGACACAGACCTGATTCAGACCTGATTTTTCTTTGCTCTCTGCTCACAAAAAGACGGGTCAGAGTGGCCACTAGCACTCTTTGTACAAGTAGCAATAATAAAACAGTTTATGGTAGTTGGAGAAGGAACCCAGGCAATGCAACTGGGTACAGACCTCATCTCTGAATGTCTTTATTTTCAGCGTTGCTTCTGGAGCTAGCCTGCTGAAGGGATGTTTCTGCTCTTACTGGTGTGTTGCAAGTCCCAGCACCCCTTAACCCTTACTGGCTCCGTGCTTAAGGTCTATAGCTGTTTAGAAGAAAACATGGATAGGAGTAAAAATAAGAAACCTAACCCAGATGCTTAGTAACACAACGAACACGGATCATCAGGTGAAGCCCCATTCTCATCCATATTCTTGCTGTAACATCTGTATGAAGCAGAGCATCTTTGTCCAGACTACCTACTTTTGTCCCGCTCTACTCTGCGCTGGTGCGGCCTCACCTCGAGTACTGTGTGCAGTTCTGGGCACCACAGTATAAAAAGGACATGAAACTGCTGGAGAGTGTCCAGAGGAGGGCTACGAAGATGGTGATAGGCCTGGAAGGGAAGACGTACGAAGAACGGCTGAGGTCACTGGGCCTGTTCAGCCTGGAGAAGAGGAGGCTGAGAGGAGACCTCATCACAGTCTACAACTTCCTCGTAAGGGGGTGTCGAGAGACAGGAGACCTTTTCTCCATTAACACCAGTGACAGGACCCGCGGGAACGGGGTTAAGCTGAGGCAGGGGAAATTTAGGCTTGACATCAGGAGGGGGTTCTTCACAGAGAGGGTGGTTGCACACTGGAACAGGCTCCCCAGGGAAGTTGTCACTGCACCGAGCCTGTCTGAATTTAAGAAGAGACTGGACTGTGCACTTAGTCACATGGTCTGAACTTTTGGGTAGACCTGTGCGGTGTCAAGAGTTGGACTTGATGATCCTTAAGGGTCCCTTCCAACTCAGGATATTCTATGATTCTATGATTCTACCCAATGTAGGCACTCAGAGAGGGGAACGTACACAGCATGCACTAACAATTCAATACCCACTCCTTGAAAAGTGCCTTCCTTTGCTTCTTAGAAAGTAACCCCTTCATGTC
This sequence comes from Oxyura jamaicensis, assembly GCF_011077185.1. Classification (NCBI taxonomy): domain Eukaryota; kingdom Metazoa; phylum Chordata; class Aves; order Anseriformes; family Anatidae; genus Oxyura; species Oxyura jamaicensis. The sequence continues at coordinate 594,892 of NW_023303850.1, read as the reverse complement.
TCCTTGAAGCAGATCAAGTTGTTTGCCTCTCACGCTGGTGGCTGCTTGCTCAATATTTTTTAATATTATTAAATGCATTGTTCAATGACTCAGCCAGAAGGCAGCGCTAGGCTCTTACAGCTGCAAACCTCCTCCACCATGCACCCATCCCATCCAGCGTCTCTGCTGGAGTTCCCCCGCTGCTGCCCCAGGAAACCTGCTCCCAGACATGCTCAGCCTGTCCTCTGCTATACCTGCTCTTCCAATGCCCTGCTGCCGGGCTTGCCCCATGATGTATAAGCTAGCTTTTCTACGCAGATGGATTCACCACATGGTTTTCAGCCATGCCATGACACCAGGCAGGGGGAAATACACTGCATAAATTCTCGAGATCAGTGGCCTCTGGAGACCCCGCAGCCAACCAGGATGAGAATTCAGTTCCACATCTTTCAACAGCCTGAATCATACCTGATAGTGGATTCCTAACAGCGACAGCAAAGATGCAGCATGGCTGTAAGAAATGCAGAGTTACCAGCCACAATGTGCGGTTCTAGCAGAATTTCTTTTTCCCTGTGCTGTTTCTTTCCCTGAAAGCTGTTTTCAACCAGGCAGAATAAAGGGGCAGGTGTGAGGAATCAACAAGTGATATGAGAAAAATCTCCCTATCTCAGGTAAGAAATAAGACATCCTGTGGGTCCAGCTGGATAGGCTTTATACCCACTTTAGCGTTCCCTTTCCCTCACGCTTGAACAGCAGAGCCGAATTCTGATAAAGTAATTTTGATCCAGTGCCAGGAGGTCATCTGTGTGACCTAACAAATCTGTGTACCTAACAAATACAATGCGGTACAGCCACTGTGGTATTTTCCAAATACTTAAGAGCGTGTGAATATCCCTATCTCCAAGACAAAGTATCCGTGTGCTCGTGGCATGTTTGGTAAGACACGGAATCTTAAACCCATTTTTAATTCATCAGAAGTTTTATTAAACAGCAGGTGGATCACCAATGACAGGTATTGTTAAGTCAAAAAGTAGTAACCTCAATACTAAGGAGCAAGCTTCATTAAAAAGAGAACTGGTACCTTCACTGCTGACTTTCTGCTCTTTGTCAAAAAATAAACACGACCTTTCCACAAATGTTTGGCATGTGTTATGTTTCAGCTAAAACTTTCTAATTTTTTAGGCAGAATATAAAACCTATATACAAATATAAAACCATAAAATTTTAGTTTTCAAAAACTAGTAAGAGTTACTAGCAGCTTGAAACTATTTAACAAAGGAAGAAACAAACTGTCTCCAGCATTTCTGAAACACGTATCATGTGCAACTTACTGCAGCATTTGCTCTTGTACTAACTGAGGGAAGGAAAGTTATATTTATCATTATCAGATCCTCTTAAACTACAAATTCAAACACCAATAGACATGACTCAATGTTTATCCTTCCAAAGAGCAGGAGCTAAAGACAGAAACAACCTACATAAAGATCTTAAAGGAGGATTTGTCTTGAAAAATGATTGCATAAAATCAGGATCTTCTTATTCAAAAGACTACCTTGCCTTGTGTATTCAGACATATTTTCTTAAGAAAAATGGGCTTTTCACGCATATTCTCTAAGCATTGGCACAGCTCCTCAGGAATGAACTCAAGCCTAGTCTTCCCTGGAATCACATGAACCCTTTGCATTTTTCTATCCCTTACTGTGCTGCCAATTCTAACAATTCCAAAACGACAAGTTAGGTTGCAAAATTAAGAGACTGGCTTCAAAAAACAAAGCATTTTAATGGAAATGGGAAGAGAAAGACAAGTCCTTCTTTCTGACTTTTTTTTTTTTTTAAAATCTGTGTTCAACGTAAGTGATTTCCAAGTATATCTCTGGAGGCTACGGACTTACTTGACCAGATTCAGACAAGACCAGTGGGAAAAGGTACCACAAGAACCATGATAAATCCACAAGTGATGGTAGCGTTGTGCTCAGAGCAGCGTAAAACCAACAAGGCTCTGACCTGCTGATCCTGAAAGCTATATGAGGTGTGGCACCAAGCAAGTCACCTCTCAAAGTACAGTCACCTTGTGAAGCTTGGCAAAGCAAGGCTGCCCCTGTGATGTGGCCTATGAATATCCCTTCATGAACTAGAGCAACTTTTTAAGGTATAGGACTTGGTTGGGTATTTCTCACCTACAACATTTCCACTCATAAATGACACTGCAGAGACTATCAGGGCCAAGCTCAGCCCTACACTAAAATGCAGCCCCTAAAACCAACAGTGCAGGCCATACCTCCAGCAGGCCACAGAGAAGAAACAGCTTCTCCCCACAGACAACTTGCTTTCAAACATCCTTTGAATACTTCCTACCTGTTGTGAGCAGCTCAACCTGGGAGAGAAAGCAAGGTGGGCTGGCTCCAAGCCTCCTTGCTTTATAAAGGCAATTTATAGTGAAATCCACTAAAACCAACACAGCCAGGAGCTTACCTTATATAGCAGGTATTTCTGTGCATATAAATACTGTAAAACAAACCTACAAACCCTTTTTTTTTTTTTTAATGTGAAAAGCTGTTTATATAAAAGGTAAAATTACTGTGTTTATATCTAGGTCATGCCAGAATAATGTATTTGACTAAAATAGTTACAGTAAATTTTGATACCATAAAATGTGCTGCATATCAGACAGAACTGTGAGCCTTCTTTCTTTTCATATTTATGAACTTCAGCATGGAAGCTAAAAAGCGAGTGATCTGAACAGATGTGATGTTGATGGGACTCTGCTCTTTCTAGAATTTCATGTTGTGCTATCATAAGCCAGCTGGGAGACTACAGAAACAGCCTTCAAGAAATTCCTTCAGCAAGCTTGCGTTTAGCGTGTGAGATGTACAGTTCTCATGTCACTTTTTTTGGTCCTTAAATAGCAAACTGTCTTTAACACACACAAAAGCCCCAAAACGCAAAACTTTGAAACGGAGTACGAAATAGCTTCTGCCCAATAGATCAATGAGCAATCTGTAATTTCAATCGCTCTCATGTAGATAAAGGAAAAAAATGTTACCCCACTGAGGAGATATACGGAAATACATGGGATATTGGTGACATACCTGCAACAATACTCTCTTAAAATACTGAAGGAGCTTTTGGATGATACTGCAGCACTTTAATGAAGATCAGCATGGCTACCTGCACACCTAGTTACCTTACTCATTAGCCAAAGCTTCCAACAGCCAGTCTGACAGCACACAAACTCAGAGCATAACCTCAATACGGTCTGACTGCCATGTCCTCAAAACAGGGAATGGACAATCCCCAGGAAGTGACTGTGTGTCAAAATGTTTGGGTGAGCACTACACCAGTGCAAACTTACCACTACTGGACAAAATCAGACAGCGTAGGTGTGATCCTCACTTTTTAATAGCAACAACGACTGTGCTGTGGAAACCTGTCTCGCAAACTTGGTTCCAGTGAGCTGAATGGAGATAAAAAGAAAGAGGTTTCACAAAAACTCTGAATATTAAAATCTCTGTTAAACTATTTGCTCTGTCAAACAAGATAATGTCCCAGAAGAAATTCTGTGAGAACTGTACTTTGTTTTGTAAATGCTTATTGTTGTAGGGTCAGGAAGAATTCTCCATCTTAACATATAATTAAACTTAATGGGAAATGTTTAATTAAATTAAGAAACACAAGAAAATTCCCTCAAGGCTACAAGAACTCGGACTGCAGTGTTGCAGTAAGCCCAAACAAGGCTTAATATACTGTAGGGCACACAGGGCCAAAGCTTCTGGTCTGTTTTTAAAATGTTACAGAATATGGGTAATTAGAAATAGGAAGGATTAAATAAAATTTAAATTCAAAAAAGTGTTATTAAAGTACCCATCAAAAAGTAAGCAAGCAGATTACAAACAAAGGATTTGTAAGAAAGTCAATAGGAAATGGTAAACAGAAAAGTTACAGATATAAAGATCTCATCAAAAATTAATGTAAGCAACGAGGCTCAAAGGCTTTGGGTCAAAGGGAATATTTTCCTCTGACCCAAGCTGGTGTAGCTACATGAAAGCTTTTGCACAAAACCTCTGTGGCTTCCATACATATGTAATCTAACCTCACCTTCAACATGTAACATGCTCAAGTCACCAGCACGCCCCTGATTTCTGGATTTACTCCACTGAAATGAAAAAAGCTAAGCCACTCGTTTTACTGAGCTAGGGTCACTCATGGCAAGTGACCATCTGCACTCAGGTTTTCAAACAGCAAACCAAAAGAAATCATCACCAACATTGCCAAAATTTCAGGTAACATTGCAGGGAAGGACAGGGAGAGGGCGAGAAAAATGTTCCTTCAACGACACTGAAGCATTTCATAAAATCCCATCAATTTTGCTAAACTGCTTGAGGTTCACTAATATTTTAAATGCTCCTAAGCTTCTTGCTTCTTTCAAATGTATTTTTGATATCGCCACCAAGTAAATCTCCCCGTCCCCCCCCCCCCACAAACCAGAAACACATCTAAAATCTAAGTAAAACATTTACTCAGAAAAATATGCATTCAGCACTGATGATTACAGGCTTGTATCCCATTGAAAGACTACAGAAATACTGGAACTCTACAAACTAGACTAGCATTGCCAAGCAAAACTACAGTTCTGCATCCCATAGTCTTATAAGGGCAATCATTCATCTCTCCTTTCCCCAAAACTCTGCTTTCTCTGCCATTCCAGAAGCACTCATAAATCATCACAACATCAAACAAAACCCCTACTGTAGTAAACACGAGGATAATAAAGGGAAGAGCATTTTAATGAGACACACATTTATGCTACACTGTACAATTCCCAAAGGGATTTTTTCTTTTTATTTTGCTTCTCCTAAACAAGCTGTTGGAAGAGCATCATGACTCCAGAAACTACCCTTTTTTTTTTTTTTTTTCTCTCCAATAACACGCTGAGCCCCACTTCCTCAGCACACAGCAACTTGCAGGAAGGCACCTAACTCAAATTGACAAGCCTTCAAAATGTGTTCCTGTCAATTGCTGTTGGACAGATAAATCAGGACTCGTCAAGTGGAATACCTACAGCTGAAGACAAAAATAGAAGTATTTTTAGTAATCCAGTGCTCTTCTCGCTGCCGTACTCCTTGTACCATCTCCTTTGCTCATTTCCTGCATACTTGTTTCTTTTCTGAGGTGCTGTATGTAATTGAAGGAGATATTACAGCATGAAGGAGACATTTAGGTTTCAGAACTACTTCATTATAAACAACAACAATAACAACAAAAAACACAGTAGATTGTGTTTGTAGAGGGGAAAGGTACCTGTCATCTTTAAACATGTTTGCTAGCATCATAGCTGGTTAAACCCTTACACTGAAAGTTGATGAGAATGTAGAAGAAACAGGTACAATTATTTTGTAATAATAAGAAGAGGGAAAATTAGGTTTAAGCCGTGCCTCCAGCAAGAAGATCCTAAAGTACTGTAATTTGCTGCAGAATTACAGTCGGAGCACAAGCTGTGCTACTCACAAGAACAGTTTTGCTTTTTTAGTTTTTAAATAACATAATTATTTGTGTGCTTCACCCTGACAGAGACTCGTACACGTCAAGCTTTTGTCCTCATCCTATGCCACACGCAGCAACCATAAGGAGAAATATGAATGCCCCTTGAACTTGGGACAATAGAGTACCAAAAGCCTCCTGATTTTGATCCTGCACTGTGTGACAAACCCAGTCACCTAGAGAAACTCTCTTCTAATTATGAAGTTTCAGGAGGAAACAAATAAATTAGAAAGCACATCAACAGTCTTAAGACAGGTTGGCATCTCCAGATCATTTTGCCTTTGTTAGATCTTGACAAAATTCAGGGTACAAGCTGTTCTGGTCAAATCCTGACTTGTAAAAGCCAGACTCCTTTAAAATAGTTTAGTTTGGGGCCCCAGGGTCTGTAGTCACCGGTGCACATCAGGTCCCTGTGCACATTTCCAGGGGCAGTCAGACCACCCAGCCACAGTGCAGAACCTATGTTGTGCCTGTTCCACAGCACAAACCTCACGTTAACTTTCAGCAGTCTTCTCTTGGAAAAACGTACTCCACCATCACAATTTGCAGCTTGCGACAAAGAGCCAGGAAGCATAAAGCAACCCACCCTCCTGGCAGGACACAGACGGACAGGGATGGAAGAATTGTTTCCAGCAGACCATGCTCAGCCTTACATGTCCCTCGTGGCCTTGGCACCTACACATCGCAGCTAAACTTTAGGTTTGAGGCTTTGTGCCAGTGCCCATGAAACTCCTAAATTACTTGAGGGGAACAGTGCAATAAGGGGGCTGCAATAAGGAACTGCCATCACGTTTCTGGACACCTTCAGAGCATTGCACTGGCTGGAAAGTCTTAACCCAACTTCAGCTTTTAAGTCATTCCATATCATCTCTCCTGCATTAGTGAGCTTCAAACATGCTTATTGTTCCTGCTGCAAATAAAGGAGAGCTGCTGCTGCCTGTCACACACACTCCAAAGCCTGTAAGTCATGGTATAGTCCAAACATGCCCCTCATTAAAAATGTTCTTTTTACTAACATTAATAAGGATCAGATCCGCGTGCGTTGGATCTTGTCTGATAGCTGCACAACATTTGAGGACTTCTAGAAACGCAGCAGAAAGCAGCAGCATCTTTGTGAGAAGAGGCCTCAGTGTCTCGCCTCGTAAAACCTTTGGCTTCTAAAATATTAACTTGACAGTGTGTTTCCAGTTCGTACAGCTTTAAGCTTAACTGTCTGTCAGAAAACTATATAAATCTGATTGTCCCTGTCAGAGCCAGATACGCTTTAGCTCTCAGACTTCCTAGAAATTCTGTTATTTATCCTGTAGAAACAGAAGTGGTGCATTGCCAGCACAACCAGCATGCCATCATGGAGCCTGAAGCGGTTCGTGCTGCTTTTGCACAGTGTGCAAAAATCCTGCAGGAACCCCCGTTTGACCAGATGACTGCCAGGAGCAATCCAGAACAGACCTACCTACTTAATGGAGAAAATACCCGGAAAGGGATCCGCAGCACAACCACACATTCCCATGACAGCTGAGATGCAACCCATGGCCTCTCCGACATCAGGGCATGGAGAAGACCTCCATTTGTTGGCCGACCCCTCAATTCTGCTGACAAGCAGGATCAGTTTGATGGCATATTTGTATTTCCAAGCAAAGTCAAGGTGTGCTTGGGCACGTACACCGCCTTGGGAGTATGTCTCCTCCCTTTTCACCATATTCAGCCATAAGACAGGAGGTCTCAGATACAGGGGGCCCCTTCATGTCTTTCCCCATCCTCTCCCAAAAGAGGTCTGCGAGCTCACCTGCTTGGACCAGGATGGTCCAGTTAATTTTCCTGTCTCTATCTCTGAGCTGAATGTTTGCATATCTTCTCCCAGAGGGTTTGAAAGATTTCTGAGGTCTCCAGCATGGAACAGCCCCATTTATTGGGTAAAAGGAAACGAGAGAGAGAAAAGCAATGCAAGAACTAGAGACTAATTTGTGGGATTTTTTTTTTTTTTTTCCCATTGGCTTCACCAAAACAAACAAGAATTGTTTACATTCAGGTTTAAGTGATTTTTTTTCCCCCAATGAAATCTTAGTTAGGTCATATTGCACATATGCATTTTGACAGCCTTTAATTAAAGAACCATATGTTACATTTCTACAGGGTCTCAAAATATTAGTTTATACAGGCCCCACAAATTGAAAAGTCTTGGTAGAAAGATGATTGAAGGACCTAACACACAGAATGATCAGCTCCAACTGCAAGACTTTTTGACTGAGGGCTCTGCTTTTTTTTTTTTGTTTGTTTTCTTGGTTTTTGCGTGGTTTCTCTTGTCAAAGGGACCACCACAAATGAGAAGGGTCCTTTAAACAAATCAGTAAGTAATGAGAATCGCAACACTAGTAACAATTTTATGGAAGTTTCTTCCTAAGAATAAAAATAACATTCTTTTTTATCACATGCTGTGCTTTTCTGGCATAGTTTTCTATCTTTGAGTAATGACTTGGGTATAAAATAAAACTGCTAATTTGCTACACTCGAGTTTTCACTCTCACAACTGCTGTGCTTTAAGCTGTGTCTGCTGAAACCCGAATTTTGCATATGCCTCAGAAGTACTGCAAGGTATTACTGCCTTGCTTCCCAGAGCTTTAGAGTGCTCCAAAATGGTTAAAGTCTCCCAATGACAAGACATACCGCGTGAATTCTCCACATGCTGGCAGAGCAGCTGCTAAAACCAATTAGGTCATTATTCAATCTCATAGTTTTTCTTTAAGACGAGGGAAAAATGCAAACCTTAAAATCTTCGCGCATTATTCCAATGAAGAATGATTTCAGTCCTTTTAATGTAAAAGCCCAGTGAATTTACTAATGGAATGAGGCCTATCAACAAGACCTTTGCATTAAAATAAGCATCATGCATGTAGCTGGGAGAATGTGCTGGGCGTTTCATCTCAAGAACACTCATTTGGAACAGGTTCTTGGGCTCATTTTAGGCTGCATTTAATCCTGTAATTCCTAGTGCATTCTAGTGTATATATGGTGAAACCTTGATTGCTATCTGCATCTCATTTCCCCATCTTAATTCAGGTCTAAAAATAATAGTTTCAGAGCCATAACAGCTCTCAAATATTTCCCCATTAGCAAAAGGCTAATTCCTGATCTCATTCCAGGGGCAATTAAGCTGGAAAAGCAATTAAGGTTTCAGAAATCCCCGACAGTGGGAAAGGTTCAACCTAATATCCACAATCACATTAAAACAAAACATATTTTAGGGTTATTAGGAAAATATGCCTTCTGACGGTGGCCAGTAGTTCACAAGAGCTGGGTTATTACCAAGCAGCCTTGCTGTGTGAAGCACGCTCCCGCAGCAGGTGTCACTTAGGTCCCGCGAAGCAAACGGCCAGCTCAGTGCTGAATTAGTCCACGCCACAAGGAGAGCCGAAGGAGTTTCTTGCTGGAGAGCAGCCCTCTAAATGAGCAGCGTGCCACCCTGGCCTCGCATTTAGCTAAAGATCCGCTCTATTTCCGAGAGCTCCTATCCTTTTGCAAGGCCATCTAACAGAGCTTCCATGCCTCGAAAGGCCCTGGTAAGCCAGTAAGTTTTCCACTGCCTCTGATGGTAAAAGGTTTTGGTCTCCAGCCCCACCATCAGCATTTCACCATATGCAGACCGCTCTGCGCTATGCCAGTTCCTCCCACTCACATCCTCTTCCTCCCCAGACAAATCCAAGGGGGATGGAGAAAAAGAGGGCTTGGGAAGAAGAGCGTAACGGAAATAAGTGGCTTTTTTGGGGGGATCAGAAACTTAAACCAAATGCTGGCAGGATTGTGCAGGGCCCTTAGAAGTTGGGAGCAGAAACATGGGGTTTATCAGGAAAGTCTTTGGACATCGTGCACACTATATTTTTATTTTATTGTGCATCTTCAGATGACTACCCACACAGAAACAGAACTGCAACCTTCTGTAAATGTCTCCAGTCAGCTTAAACATTAGAGGCTGGATTCAGCTACCTCCCCTTCCCCAAGCCCTGCAGTCAGCCTGAGCTTACAAGAGAGGCTGAGATGACCACGTGAAAAAGCTTTCCTGTGCCGGTATTTCCCATTAGCAGCCAGACTTGGGAACCAGTGAAACATGCCCCACTCATGGCACCTTTGCCCTTCTGCAGTAGGTCCTCTGGAAGTGCAAATGCGAACACCAACAAGGAGGTGGAGATTAGTTTTGGATTTCAGCTGGAAGTGATAAAACTTTTATACAGCACAGGGTATATTAGATCTGGAACTCTTCGCAGTGAATGTTTGAAGAAGAATAATGCAAGAAGTAAAAATACAATACAATAAAATCCACTGTTGATGTCAACATTTGTTGGTTCTCTCTGACCAGAACCTGGCTTGAGCACTTTTCCTGAGTAACGCTCTCACAATTTTTATGTTACTGATGCCATGGACTTCCTACTTATTATGGTCTCCAAGACTGCCTAAAAGACCCTCCAGAATGAGGCGGTTATCATCTACAAATAACCAACACTAGCAGCACAGACTTGTGCATCAATTCATGTCATAGGGCATTTCGGAGAACAGAGATGTCATCTGTGAACCCATGCCAGATTATGGCAGCTGAGCCTCCAACGCACCAGTGGAATATGGCACAGGACTTCCCCTGTATTGAACAAGCAAGAAAACAAAAAGCTCATAATTTAGCTGGCAGCATAGAGCAAATTAGTTGTGATTTTAATCCTGTGTGTTTTTAAACCAAGAATCTTTGCGGCTGGCACAGTTGCCTACAGATTAAAAACAGAAAAAAAATAGAAAACAGTGTGCATGCCCTCACCTAGTTACACATTACCCAGTTACACATTCAGCAGGAGGCACCTCCCTGCTCTCCGCACGTGAACAAAGATGTTTGAACACCTCCTGGATGTGCATGGGTGACCAAGAAACACCAATCATGTTGTCACTTCTTGCTTGAGTCAAGTTCCATAGAAATGACCTGAATGAAGATACCAGCCTGCTTGGTAAGGATAATAAAGTTGATGAATAATGATACATCTTCTGTGATAGCAATTTCATTCACTGAACAGATTTGACAGTACAGTGAGGTTATTATGCATTATTTTTAGTACTAGAAATCAATGGCACTATTGTCCTTTTCAGTTCAATTTGATTTAGATGAAGCTCGGTGTGCAGAGAGAATAATGAGGAGCACTGCCTCACATTAAATGGAAACAGAAATCATGTTCTTAGCAGGGTGTGTTTTATGATAACGCGATTGTTCTGCAAGCAGCTTCTTATTTCAATATTTTGGATGTTTAAATAAAGTGTGTGCTCAAGACATATGGCAGTCTTTTAGAAAATATATTTCTCCAGCAGAAAAATGCCAGATTCTTTTGTAAGGAGAGCTGCTGTCACCGTGATTCTCAAGAGTGGATGGACAGCAGATGCCTGAGGGACAAAGACCTTCCTCAGGAACATCTGTGCGGTTTGGGCGTCTGCCCAGGCTTGAGTTTGAGCTCCTTCTTCTAACAGGAGCTTGAGACCGAGGCTTCTAGCACCTGAATGAGTTGCCCAGTCTATTCTAGTACTTGCTATTCTTGGTGAAAAACTATCTAGGGCTCTAGTTTCCTCTTACTGAAGAATGGATTTTTTCATATCTCCTTTAAATGCAAACATTTTTGCAAGGCAGAAAAACTGCTTTCTCCTAACCAAGGGAAGCTGTAGGATAAATTTTCGTTACAGACTTCTGTCAGAGGACTTCCACAGAAAGAAACGCAAAAGTTACCTCCTCTTCTCTGCCGAACAAAAAGAAACACAGCCGCCTCTTACTATAACACTGAGCTACAAATCCCGCAGTCATACCCTGCCTTCCCCAAGTGCTAGAAGACCTACCTGTCTCCTACACAGGCAGGATGGCCCCTGCCATCCTCTCAGCCTGCACCTGTGCTGCACAGAAATCTGCTCTGCATGGGAAATAAAGCTTAGCAGCATGAACTAAAAAAAAAAGAATAAAGAACCTCCTGGCGCTGATTGCTTTGATATGGCTCCTGTTTCATTGAATACATTTATTGAATTAATTAAACAAACAGCAACAAAAACCACAAACCTCATGAACTGCATTTCTCTGGTGCTGCAGCTGAACTTCCCAGCTTCTCCACCCAAGTATTTGAAGACCCAAGGGAGCGTACCTGAGGCCATGCACAGGAACAAGACATGCAGTACGTTTGGTAGAAGCTAAGTATGCACCCCCTTTTGTGAGATGTCACAACCCTTAAACAAGTTGTCTCAGCCACCCATCAAATCAGTTTGTCCAGGCAACCCGGCACTCTGTTCCAAAGAGACCGTGACAGACTTGACAGGTGGGCCTGTGCAAAGCTCATGAGGTTCAACAAGGCCCAGTGCAAGGTCCTGAACCTGGACTGGGGCAATCATAAGCTCAAATACAGGCTGGACAGAGAATGGATTGAGAGCAATGGATTGAGAGCCTGAGGAGAAGGCCCTGGGAGTGCTGGTTGAAGAGAAACTCAACATGAGCCATCAGTGCGGGCTTGCAGCCCAGAAAACCAACCATATCCTGGGCTGCATCAAAAGAGGTGTGGTCAGCAGGTCAAGGGAGGTGATTCTCCCCCTCTAGTCTGCTCTTGTGAGACCCCAGCTGGAGTGCTGCGTTCAGCTCTGGGGCCCCCAGCACAAGAAAGACATGGACATATAAGAACGAGTCCAGAGGAGGGCCAAAGATGATTAAGGGGCTGGAGCACCTCTCTGATGAAGACAGGCTGAGGGAGTTGGGGTTGTTCAGCCTGGAGAAGAGAAGGCCCCAAGGACCTGGAGAAGCGAAGGCCCCATGGAGACCTTATAACAACCTTCCAGCACCTAAAAGGGGGCTAAAGGAAACCTGGGGAGGGACTCTTTATCAAGGAGTGTAGTGATAGGACAAGGAGTTATGGCTTTAAACTAAAAGAGGGAAGATTTAGATTAGATATTCAGAAGAAATTCTTTACTCAGAGGTTGATGAGGCACCGGCACAGGCTGCCCAGAGAAGCTGTGGGTGCCCCATCCCTGGAGGTGCTCAAGGCCAGGCTGGATGGGGCTTTGGGCAACCTGGTCTGGGGGGAGGTGTCCCTGCCCATGGCAGGGGGTTGGAATTAGATGATCTTTAAGGTCTCTTCCAACCCAACCCATTCTGTGATTCTGATTCTATGATTCAAGCAGCAGGAGGTGGGTCTAAGTCCATGAGCTCTGCCATGCACAGCATGTGGGGATTGCTACAGACTCTGTAAAGCCTGGAAAAGGAATAAAAGTTGTGACCAGCTGAAGAGTTATAGCTAGACCGTCCCCTTGCATTCAGGGCTCACCTGGAAGCCATGTGATGTGAGCTACAGCACTCGTTTCACCTGTCCTGAAGACGCAGACACCATGGGCCGGTAGATGGCACTCTGTTAATGACCTACACACACTTAGAGCCATGGAATATTTCTGCGGTAAATCTAAAAGCCTACAGCTCTTCCTGCCTGCTCTGTGGAAGAGGCAGCATTTTGTTGGCAAAAGATGCCCAGCTCTGTCCATAGACCTATGCTCCACACACAAGTACAGCTCAGTTCCTTTCTGCAAGGACTTAGGCTATGCTGACTGATGCACAGCAGGGCTGCGTATCATCCACCTGTGCGCACCCCTAGGCACAAAAGGGAGGCCTAGTGCCCTCTTTATCAGCCAGCCACCCCCTTACATCTTCATCTGCAGCACGGCAGTGATGCAGGAACGTTCTGTGTTGGAGACACACGGAAGGTTGTGCCTGAGGGATAAGATGCACACTGACTTTTCAAGGCAGAAGGCTGCAACTTGCAATATGACCCCTTCCTAGGCATCAGAAAGGTCTGAAGAAACTCCTGCAACTAAGCAGAGTGCCACACGTTTTGAATTACACACGGTCATCAGCCAAACTCAGTACAGCCTGAAGACTTTCAGCTCTCCTTGGTGGAAAACAGGCCCTGCACACCAGTGATGCAACATCTCGGCAGGGCACTTTCTCACTGTACCAATGTACAAATACAAATTACAAGAAGCTTTCAGCCCTGTCACAGATTCAGCATGAGACAGGTAACTGATGCTTTTGAAAACATGACACAAAATCCCAGCTCTTCAATAAAAGAAAAGAAATAGCTTTGCAGCAGTCATTCTCTTCAACACAATCAATCAGTTCTACTAAGACTTTTCTCAGACACTCAGCACACCGTTGAAGGGCAACTTCATAGCAATTTTAAGTCACTGAGATACTATATTTGCAGCATTATTATATACTTGTGGGCATCTTCCTAGTTAACACCGTTTATTTCCTCCTAAGGAGCAGCCTTGAACATGGGCACCATTGGATGCCTTCAAATCTGAAAGCAGCACACCTGTGGCACTGAATAGCAGACAGCTTGTTTGTTTCCTTAGAACACCTTTCTCCATTTGGTTACGAAGAAGCAAACAATTCTCCTTCACTTTGATTCCACTTGGCTATCATGCTTTAACTGGCTTTCATGTTAAATAAATAGGACAGAAGAAAAAAAAAAAAAAAAGAAAAAAGAAAATGGGAATGGAAAATGCTTTTGAAAAATAGTGAGTGCCTTCAGTAGAATAAATATGAACTAACCACCCAGAAGCCGGCAAGGCAACAGCTCATACAAGCTGATGGCTCTTGCTTGTCTTAATCAATAGCCTTACTTTCCTATCTTGGCAAATTTGAGTTTTTCAGTAGCAGACTGAAAGCTGGCATCTCATCCACTGTGACAGCTGAATTCTCCTTTAAGGAGCACTATCCCCAAGCAACTTGGGGCACACAGAGTGGAAATTTCAGTTCTGTCATAAAAAGAGAGGCAATTTATTGATCTCTCAGTTTGGAAACACCAGCCTCCAACCAGAAAGATCCACATCACAGTGTGAAAACACACACTTCTGGTAGCAATAAAGCTTTTAAGTAGGGAGGTTTCAGGCTGCATTACCAATCAAAATCTATTAGATGGTCTATTTAATATAGCAGAACAAAATGCATAAACATCCAAATGAAGTTTAACAAAAATTTAACCCACTTGGACTTACTCAAATTCTGCCAAAGCTGTAATAGAGCATGAGCTTATTCACTCCACAGAATCACAGAATAGTCTAGGTTGGAAGAGACCTCCAAGATCACCGAGTTCAACCTCTGACCTAACACTAACAGTCCCCACTAAACCATATCCCTAAGCTCTACATCTAAACGTCTTTTAAAGACCTCCAGGGATGGTGACTCAACCACTTCCCTGGGCAGCCTATTCCAGTGACTAACAACCCTTTTGGTAAAGAAGTTCTTCCTAATATCCAACCTAAACCTCCCCTGGCACAACTTTAGCCCATTCCCCCTCGTCCTGTCACCAGGCACGTGGAAGAATAGACCAACACCCACCTCGCTACAGCCTCCCTTCAGGTACCTTCAGGTACCTCCCTTCAGGTACCTCCAAACTGGTGAAAAGCTAAAAACAACATTGTTTAGAGCGGCAATTAAAAACTTTTTCCATTGGACAGCAGCTACCTATTTGAGTTTTTCACTCCTGTGAATATATGATTTATGGTTGGAGTGATGGATTCAAAATCTGGCCTGAAGTGTGACTGCTGCACCCAAACTCTGCTTTGGATAAACAGCTTCAAATCCTAAGTACTAGCAAAGTCTCTCCCACCCTCGGTCTGCTTTTTGTGCATGTTTAAAACACCCTCTGATAAGCACATATTCGACCAAAAGCTGAGCATTTATCTATCCAAGGGAAACCAGCTGATGTGATCTTTTTGGATTTCAGAAAAGCTTTTGACACAGTTTCCCATAGGATCCTACTGGACCAAATGTCCAGCATCCAGCTGGACAAAACCATCATATGATGGGTGAATAACTGGCTGATGGGTAGGGCTCAAAGGGCTGTGGTAAATGGGGCCGATCACCAACCGCATGAAGTTTAACAAGAGCAAGTGCCGGGTCCTGCACCGGGGATGGGGCAACCCTCACTACACGTACAGACTGCGCGACGAGACGCCGGAGAGCAGCCCCGCAGAGAGGGATCTGGGGGCTGTGGTTGACAGCAAGCTGACCACGAGCCAGCAGTGTGCCCTGGCAGCCAGGAGGGCCAACCCCACCCTGGGGTGCATCCAGCACGGCATCGCTAGTCGGTCGAGGGAAGGGATTGTCCCGCTCTGCCCTGTGCTGGTGCGGCCTCACCTCAAGCACTGTGTGCAGGTCTGGGCACCACAGTACAGAAAGGACATGAAACTGCTGGAGAGGGTCCAGAGAAGGGCTACAAAGACGGTGAACGGCCTAGAGGGGAAGACGTATGAGGAGCAGCTGAGGTCACTGGGCCTGTTCAGCCTGGAGAAGAGGAGGCTGAGGGGAGACTTCATGGCGGCCTGCAGCTTCCTCACAGGGGGGAGTGGAGGGGCAGGTGACCTATTCTCCATAAACACCAGTGACAGGACCCATGGGAATGGGGTGAAGCTGAGGCAGGGGAAGTTTAGACGAGACATCAAGAGGAGGTTCTTCACCGAGAGGGTGGTTGCGTACTGGAACAGGCTCCCCAGTGAAGTAGTCACTGCACCAAGCCTGCCTGAATTTAAGAAGAGATTGGACTGTGCACGTAGTCACATGGTCTAAAGTTTTGGGTAGACCTGTGCGGTGCCAGGAGTTGGATTTGATGATCCTTATGGGTCCCTTCCAACTTGGGATATTCTATGATTCTATGATACAGCAGAATTCTGTTGCCAACATGCAAACATAAATGTCTGAGACACAGCAAAAGAAGACAAGCCTATACAACAAATAGAACTAATCCTTCTGCTCTGCTCCACACCAGCTTAGCCCCGTGTCTAGTGTTAGGTACCACAATTCCAGAAAGTTACGCACCAGTATCAAGGAATCCAGAAGAAAACCATAAAGTGTTGAAAACTTGCTTGGAGAATATGCACAGCATGCTACTGTCAGTGGGAACACCTCCATAGGTATTTTAGTACAAAGCCTGAAAATTATTCTAGCACATCCATTTCCTACAGTATAAGCATTAGAGGTGATCAAGCAAAAATGTGTATGTTTTTACAAATAAGTGTGAGCTAATTGAAAAAATAAACTAAAATCTCTGGAGCTGCCCATAGGAATACAAATAGTGGAGACTGGTTTACAGGAATAGATAAATATTAATATGGGACACCAGTGTAAATCCCTGCACTGCACCACACTGCCATTTGAAATGCAGAGAGGTAGAAAATACAAAGGAAATTGCTTTTAAGTCTTCAGACTAGAACTTTTTACTTCAGTGCTCATTTCTAGAAAGTTACTGCTTTCTCCTCTGTGACTGTGTATCCCCATTTTTGAGGTATACATCAGGGCAGGGAGTTTGCAAACACAACAAGAGAGCACAAACCCCAGGTATTTTTCACAATGGCTTTTGCAGAGGTGCAAGATGAAATCCCACACTCACAATCAGGAGGCAGACGTTCTTGGTCAAACTGTAAGTTCTGGAGCAGTTTCAACTGTATTTCCTCTAAGTTTCTTTTCACCTCTTACTTGCTACTGAACTTTGAGGGTCCTTACTGTCCATTGTAAGACAGCAACGATGCCTCTCATCCCACAAACATTTGAAATGGCTTATATAATCGTGAAGCATCTGCGTGGCTGTGCACATGTAATTGTGCATTGGTGCACACAGTTAGATGGCTTTTTATATCGTCGTAAGACACCTCCCAGCATTTCTTTGGGGCTGTTTCTAGGGGCTAGCCATAACTGAATTGTCTTTGGTACCAGAAAACAGAGACCGCTGGGCAGCATCTGAGTGATTAACTGCACATTAATTATTTAATGAATTTCAGTGCTAGGTTAAAGGTTGGACCAGATGATTTTACAGTTTTGTTTTGTTTTTTAATCCATACAACTCATCACATGGGAGCACTTCGGCAGGTGTTCTGCTTGTGATTTGCTTTCAGGAATGGCTTATTTTCCTCGTACCACTCTATGGTTTCTGGTACAGAGATGCTTCTTCTCTAGTAGGGACTTGGCCATTAGGTTGGTCTCAAAAGCTACTGGCTTGCTATCTTCTTCACTGAAGGTTATTTGCACCCCATGAATACAGTATCCATACTGCAAAATTTGATAGATGAAGCCAGTTCTGTTGACTTCTTAAAATGAATTTTTTTGAAGAGGATGAGCAAGCAAAGAGGCACTTAAAGTAGCATATCGCTGAGTTAATATACTACAATTTTACCAAGCTAATTAAAGACAGAACAATGTGATGATCAAATTAAGGTCATGGTTAAGATAAAACCATTAAATCAAGATGTCCAAGTGATGAAATTGCCGATACATCAGGATATAAAATCAAACAACACAATTTACAGTAAAAATAAGCTATTTCATTCAAACCTTCCTTTGGAAGAGGGGCATGACAAGCAATTTCTCTCTAGTTTGAGCCCTCAGCCCCACTTCCAGCAGTAAGCGCAGTGACCCAATTAAGGAAAAGCACAGATGGATGTTTAAATCCATCAGAACTGAAACGTTCATGGTGGTCTAATGTCCTTGCCAAGCAGATTTAAGCAAGCACCACACTACCTTTAGAGCATGTTAGGGAGACATTTCATTTCTGCTTCCTCTCAGTCCCCGACCTGATTCCACCTGGTCTTTAGAGATTAAAAGAGGGAGTCCTGCCGAGCTGTGTGCTTGCAGACAGACCCTTCTTTTCGAGTTCTGACAAAGCCAACAAAAATATTTTGTCCAGAGTTGCACTAAACTCAACTAGACAATTGTAAAGGACATCAATGATGACCATACTCAACCTTCTTATAATAAGATGAAATCAACAGCAGTTCTCTCTCCCTCAACAACTGAGTTATCCCACCAGACAGCTGGCCTGTCAGACGTATGTCCTTACACCTCTGTGTTACGCTGTAAATAACACGTAGTAGAAGCTTTCTGAGGTTCACACCTCTTGCTGGGAGCCTTCCTGCCCAATCTCTCCTCTTTCCTTTCCTAAGGGATCAAGACAGCTCTGGGGATACCGTCTACATTCATTTTATTCCTTTTTAATCCACAGGAGAATCTGTCCATTCTTTGTAAGTAAAATGAACAAGGTTTCCTTTCCTCGGGTAAAGAAGTACCTCCTTTATTTACTGTATTCTACAGTTGGCTAACAAAACAGTCACAACTGGACTCACCAGAAGAAAAACAGAATTCCTTTACTTCCATAGCCCATTGGCCTTCTTCACTGTTAAAAATCACCTACCCCGAATACTGCGCATATATCATACATTTTGTATCAATGATGTTTAATGATGTAAATTGATATGACTATCTATATTGTGTCCATCACATTGTACCAAGACACAATCCCTCTGTACTGAACCACTCCAAAGGGACTGACTTCAGCCACTTTCTCCTAAGCATTCTGCAATACAAGCTCAAGTTCTCCAACCAGATAGTAACCTGTAGCTCTGTTCAGGTTATGCTGCTCTGCAATTATCCGCTTTATCTTGCTTTATCACTTTTCCCTTTAATTTCACCGTTACTGCAAATCACTTAGTGTACTTTTATTTTCTTCTTTCACACAACAACAAAGAATCTGCAATCCTACACAGACTGAGTTTTGGGCAGCACTACTAAGAGCTAAAAGCGAAACCTTGCTGAAGATGAAAGCCCTGATATATTCATTTCTCTCTTAGCTTACCTGTGCAGCATGGGCATGGTTTTCACAGCAGTTACATTCTTTCACAGGTGAAATAGTAAGAAGCCATGCTCAGTTCTGCAGCACGTGTACCATCACACCACTGCTGGATTTGAGGGTACGCACTGCTCCTTAGAACAGCTCATGGTCAGTATTACCATGAAGCTTCACTGGAAAAACAGGGAGCGAATTTTTGCAGATATTTTCTTACATTATTAAGAAACAGGGTCCCTAGGAGAGTATACTGTTAAATTGGATCTTGGTCTGTCTTGTCATTCTGGTTCCCTTCTCCTAACCTATGGCTAATAAATGAAGAACACTGCTGTTTGGAAGCAGCTGATAGAAGAAATGATAGATCAGATTAGACTTGTGTGCCCTCAAGCCCATCATCTTATATCTGATAATGACCAGGCACAAGATGCTCAGAAGGCAAAGGCAAAACTCCTGCAGACAGATGTGGCTAAATCTCTCTCATTATGGCTCTCTTTGTCCCAAACAATTTGCTACCTTCAAAGCATGTTGTCTAGTACCTCTTCCATGATTAGTTCTGCATTGCTCATAAAGTCTTCATTTTTACCACCATATGAAATCTTTGGTTGGTCTGTGACAGCCTAAACTATGGTGCAGATCACAACAATGCAATCTTTGTTCTTAAACTAACTCATGCACGGTTTTGTTAACTCTCCACTTTCACAGTGGAAGCCACTAGCTCATAGTACTTACATTTTCGTTGGATGGAGCTTTGGGCAACCTGCTCTAGTGGAAGGTGTCCCTGCTCATGGCAAGGGGGCTGTAAACAGGTGATCTTTAATGTCCCTTCCAACCTAAACCATTCTGTGATTCCCCAATTCTTAAGTCACTGCACCGTGTGCCCTTCCCTGAATGCTCAGAACCACCAGTTGACATACATTGTCTGTTACACAAGCATTGCTGTCTACTACAAATATGCTGCACGTTATCAGCATTCCTTACTTCTGGATAGAAAATGAGGAATTAATCTGATGAATGTCAAGTTTGGTTCATGTCATCATGATCCATCCTGAAAGATTAAACAGAGCTATCCCATGAAATCAGATTCATTTCAGTCAGCACCCACAATGCAAATTCTTTCACTGAATAAATTTACTCCACCTTGGCTGTACACAGTAGCTGACGATGATTAGATCTACGGGTTTTGGTCATGGTTTCAGGTCTTGTTTCTGATGAGTTCACAGCCAGCTACGGCTTTATATCTACCAGAAAAAGAAAATGCTACGCACCTCCTGTTGACAACAGGAATAACTGTGCATTTCAGCAAATCAAACACAAGGCTACAGATATTAACCGTGGAAGTCTCCAGTAGAAATATTTTCTAATCTAAAGTGGGACAGGCTCATAAATAATTTAAAGGGAGTTATGACTTTATATTATCTGAGTAGTATATCTGGGAGGCAGGACCGGAATCAGTGGTGTGGGCTATTCCCCTTTGAGATCTGTAATAAATTTCTTACATTATAATCTGTTGTGAAAAATATTCTGGTTGTCACGCTCCGTACTCTGGAGGCATTCTAAGTGGCCTGCCACTGAGTCCCCATTGGCTGGTAACACTGTCCAAATTTCTCATCATTTCACACTTCCGCTCCATAGGCGCGCGCTTGTTACAGCTCGCTGCTATAAAAATGAGTTTTAATGGGAAAGATCTGACAGGAACTTTATGCTTCCTTGACAAAATTTTTATTGGGCTGAATGCTGGAGCATTACCGACGTAGCTCTGGACTGGCAGCTATGAGCTGAGGAATCGCTCTGGGAGGAGGGTGGGGAGGAAGCTTTTATTACTCTACCTAGATTTCTCTGAAATGAAACGCCCCCAGAGCAGAGGGAGGATCTTGGATGCTGCTGTCAGAGAGCGGTATGATCCCTCGGGGCTTATCAACACCCTCACGCTATCAGGAAGAGAAGTAACATTATTTTTCTCCAAAACCTGACACATACCCAAGTCTTATGGCCCCTTATCACCCTGATACTGAAATGCCTTCCAGTCTTGTGCTTATCCTCAGCTGACATCTATGAAATGAGAAGCAGATAGACTAAAAACTCCTGGACATGTTGGCCCGTTTTCTGCTTTCTCTCTAAACTCCCAAATGGGGAATTTGGGCCTGATGCACCTCCCATTGACATCAGCAACCTCGGGTTGCCAACACAGGGCTATATTCCAAGCATGATTCAGAGGCTCCAACCCTGCACAATGAAGCTGAGTGTGAAGCCAAGCAATGTAAGAAATTTACTCGAGAAAAAATTTACTAACAGACCTAAAGCAACAAACCTCAGGGAGCTTAGAACATTACTAATCAAAGTCTGACCTTCAGAAGTTCTGACTAGCTCCTGCTGATTTCCAAAAAGTAGGACATTTATTTAGTTTCACCAGAAAAAAAAAAATAATGCTGAAGTCTAACATGCAGAAGCAGCCTAAAGATGTTAGGTCTGGATTTACAGAAGTATTTAAGGGCTTAAAGATGCAGATACAGACAGTAGCATAATTTTGAAAAATGCCTAAGTACCTAATATTATGAAAATCCTCTGAAAATCTGACTAGGTACTTATCTGTATCTTGAAGTGCTTAATGCTGAATTGACCGAAGTTCACAGTCCCCCAACACTCCTATGAATACTGCTGAAAATCTGGCCTTAAGGAGCCAATAGCTTTTAAAAAGACTTAGGGAGTTTGACTCAGACCCTGAGAAGGATTTACATGCCTATAAGACATGTAGATGTTTTCCTCCTTTAAATCTGGCCCTTGGTGTACCCATTCCTGTCTCCCTGCTTTCTTATGGTAGTGCTTTTCTGCAGGTAGTATTGCATGGTATGAAAATTCTCTTGCGACTCCATTGTCATCTGCAATCAGGAAAATAAAATGAAATAAAATATCAAATAAAATAAAAACGTAGAAGAGCTTTTTGATGAAGCCACATCAACAGCAACTGAAATGATGAGCTTAGTCACAAGTTCTGCATAAGGCAGCATACTGTATAGAAGCTTCTTAATGTTCCCCAAGTATATGTTAACCTAGCAGAAATCAGCATCTATTGAAGTAAAGGTTAATTAGAATTTATAAACAATTTAGAACTGTAAGCTGTCCCTCTAGGGGACAGTTGTATAAGAAGTATCACTTACTGGGAAAAATACTTCAGAAACTTCAGCTAACAAGTAAAGAACATGCAACTCTAAATGTCTAAAGGCTTCTAATATATGTCCTAGGACTTGCAAAGATTCACATTTCTTCCACTCAACGACTGACTCTGTTTTACAAGATAAGGACAACTCACAGTTAGTTGATCCACCATGTAGCTAAAATGGCAGGAGGACAGTTATTTATCTAAAGAACTACTTGGTGAATCTTAACAGACTTTCCTGAACAAAACACTTCGTAAAAGCATCATTTCTTCTTGCCTCATGAGCAGCAGCCCAAGCCTGTTGGCCTCACTTGTTTCCCATACTGTGGATTACAGCCACTTCACGTTGTTGGCAATTATTAGAAATATTTATCTATAGAAGCAATCGGGGTTTCTCATTCCATAGCTACATTAAATGTGGGTATATTACTGCACTAAAGGAGATTAAGAAGGAAATTACGTGTCAACTGCACACTATGCACTGAGAGCTAGGTCCTGAGTATTTAAGGCTGGCTCTTCCTTCTCACAGTAGCACTAACAATTATAAGAACAACACAGCATCTGCCTTGTCTAGAATAAAGAATTGCTCACTGAAACTGCCGTGGTAAAACTAAAAAAGATGCAATGGCTCTGTTCATACCTGGAAGTCCTTTGTTCTGTGGTAATCCCATTAGTTACTGGTACTCCCTGGATGCTTAGCCTCTTTGCTGTGACTTAGTGATGTCTTGTGTGTAGATGCAAGCACACCTGTCAGGCCACTTCACAGAATGGTTTGGGTTGGAAGGGACCTTAAAGCTCCTCCAGTTCCAACTCCCCTGCCATGGGCAGGGACACCTCCCCCCAGACCAGGTTGCCCAAGGCCCCATCCAGCCTGGCCTTGAGCACCTCCAGGGATGGGGCATCCACAACTTCTCTAGGCAGCCTGTGCCAGGGCCTCACCACCCTCTCAGAGTGAAGAATTTTCCCCAACCTCTATTCTACATCTCCCCTCTTTTAGTTTAAAACCATTCCTCCTTCACCTGTCATTATCTGACTGAGCAAAAAGTTGCTCTCTGTCTCTTTTACAACCCCCCCTTTAAGTATTGAAAAGCTGCAAGAAGGTCACCCCGGAGCCTTCTCTTCTGTAGGCTGAACATCCCCAGCTCTCAGCCTTTCTTAACAGGAGAATTTGGGCACCTGTCACCAGAAGCCCAGGGCAGTGAAAGCCCAAGGTCTAGATTTCCTTTCCTGACAAGCTGTGTCACAACAGCTGCTTTGTGCTGCCAGCATTTCCATGTCACCGGCAGGCCCACGTGGAAAACAAGAACTGTATTTCATCACAAATGCTCAGGCTCTGGCGTTTGGTTTTATTCCACAAACAGGACAGTGTCAAGAACTTCCACAGAAAAATTGTGATGCAACATGCAAGCTGAACACACTTTTCCAAAACAGTCATGAGCAATTACCTTCGATATGAGAGAATAAGAAGAAAAATGCACAGCATTATAGATGCAGCTGAAGGCAGTCCTGCTGAATGCCCACAAGCTACTGAGTTAGTCTCTTTCTCCATACCAATCCTTAAATATTTGGTGTCGTCGTCCCCCCCCCCCGCCACCAGCATTTTAGAGAGAATTTTCTCTTCTTCTTAATGCCAACATTAAGAAATTTCACTGGATAGACTGGAAAGTGGTCAAGGAAGAGAAACCACTGCTAGAAAAAAAAGATCTCAGCAGCAATATAAAAAGTAAGCAAAGAACAGCAATTCAAAGGAATTTATGTTTTCATTTATTATTGTAGTACCTTTCTTTACTCAGAGGGAGATTGAAAATAAATGACGTGCTCAAGTGAAATACTGAATGGATCAAGTTTTTGTGTTGTGAATATAAAATCATGTCTGCTTTAAAGTACTCTGGGAGAATGAATGCTTTAGATGAAATTCTGTGTTTTCATTTTCCCATGAAGATCCTGCTGCAATAGCAACAGGATGTTCACGGTGCAGATCAGAGAAGACAGCTCTTGGATGATTTACTTTAAATCATTCGTCCCTCTCCTCCCTGGTGAGCTGACAGCCAGTCTACTGGCTGGGAAGTGAGTTCACCCCATTAGAAAGTTCCGTACTGACAGGCTGAAGCTACAAAGTACCAAGCTGCAGACCCCATGTCTTAATTCAGAGATGGATCAGAAACTTCCTAAAAGCATCAAAGTGACTATATAGATTTATATCAAGCATTCTATCCAGGATGTTGTCTCTGACAACAGCTAGTACCCATGCTTAGCAATGCAGAGAGGAAAGTGGTATTTCCCCTCATATTGGCTGTGCAAAGTTTAAAAATCGTCCCAGCAGGAGAAGACCTCGGCAGGATGGACCACAATGTTTACTAGGCATGGATTGACGTTCACTCTACAAATGTCTCTAATGTCATTTCCTGACCCCCACAGTATGCTCAAGCAACAACTTGCATGCACAATTTAATTACAGCTGGTAAAGAGAAAGCCTTCCTTTTATTTGCTTTAACCTGAGGCCCACTTACTTAATAAGAAGGCACAAACTAAAGGTTCTCATTCATCCTCCAATTCTCATAATTTCATAAAAAGTCTCTCGTAATCCTCCCTCTGTCATTTCTCACCCCGACTAGGGAATCCTAGCCAATTTAGTCTCTTCTCAGAGAGTTCAGGGCAGTGTGGAGCCTTTTGCCATCTGGTCAGCCAGGTTAATACATTAATAGATGCTACATGTGCTTGTTTCACGGGCTGAAGTGCACCCCACCAGCACACCAGTCCGACTGCTGAAAGAGTGAAGAGTGAAAGGGCTGGCATGGAGGTGACCTCTGTACACCTCAACGCTGGGCTCTCTCCCCTGTGACTGAGGAAGGAAGGTGTGACAGCAGGGCACGGTGTGAAAGGGGAAAACACCTTACACGGATTGCCCACTGCTTTACAGCTTGCATGCATTTTGGTGTGGTCTCCCTCCTCCTCTGCTTGCTAGCTGACCTCAGTCACTAATGACTCTGTTATTGCTTCAGAATGACAGCCCTTGCCCTTTCCTGGCTCACTAATGCTCTGAAATTCCCCAGTTCAAATCCTGTGGTTGACCTGCGCAGGGTCCATTATAAAAGCTGTCTAAAGCAAGCTGAATTTGATGGCCCTCCAAAGCCCTCCGCAAAAGCCGTTTGCTAGGCAAGCTGATAGGTTCCCAGAGATAACGGCGATTAATGGGATGAGAATTTGTGTGTGTGTGTAGCTGAGTCACTGGCTGACCAACTTCATTTGCTGCTGAACAACCTCTGTCTGAAGCTGCTGGGAGTATTATGCTGCTCAAAGGTCTGGTACATGTCAGCATGCCGTGAACTCCTGGGTCAGCATCACACTGCGATACAAAAGGGAGCAGCACAGAAACAACAATCAACACAGGAGCCCAGGCTCTAGGCTTAAAAATTCAGCCTGTGATGCTCCCAGGAGAAACTGAGCCACACTGAGCTATAGGCTGCTGTGAGGTGACAGCTACCAAGGCCTGTAAAAGTCACTGTCTGAGGGATCTGTGTCCTTCTGACACAAACCGCTGTGTGTGAAAACCACAGAAAATACTTAAAATGGTTGAAACAGCAACTGTTATCAAACAGGAACTATAGACTTCTTGGCTTACGTATAATAACCTTGGCAACCATGCTTGTAGGGATGGATATCCAAGAGACACTGTGCTCCTTAACCTTCTGCTGCTTCAGGGCAAAGCGTTGTGCCAGTACATGTGAAGTCCCACATGGCCTCCAACTTAAAATTTCCAGGTAGCTTTAAAACACTTCCTCTCTCCAACCATCTTTGTTAATAAACCCATTTTACTCCTACTCAAGTGGGGCTGTATTTCACAGGAGGAGAATGCAGAAAATGGCGGGTGACAGCAGAGGTAAACTCCCACCTAACCCACACTGCAGTGGAAGATGGCTGTCCTAGATTTAAATTTAAGAAGGCACTGATAGGGACCAACTGAGCTTACTGCCTCATCGTGACCATAAAGATGCTGTAACATACTTAAAATGAAAGAGAAAGGGGAAACAACATGACTGTGTACAGCAGATCAGTAGCAGAGCTGAGAACCCAGTAGCAGAGCTGAGGACTCCATCCTCTCCTAGCAACAAGCCGCTGGCACTCTGGCTTTTCTTCCACCTCCATGCTCTTGCAGAGAACAAGCTGTAAAGTACTTACACTGTTTCACATCTATCTGTATTTAGTTATCCGCAAGTGACACCTATTTGTGCAAGTTGCCACAATGCTTTGAGTGGGACACGATCTCTCAGAACTTTTTCTCTCATCAAATCAAAATCTACCCTCGTACTCCAGGAAACGCGGATAAGAAAGCAAAAATCAGTATTTTGATATACTCCAAGTGTTTGCATTTATAAACTGCACAGAAATACCTGTAAAACAATAAGGAGAAACTATTCTTTCCTTGATTTCTGCCAGGTAAGCAAGACCTCCCTTTTCCTTAGTAAAGGATGGACACACGCATACTCATTTGATAGTTTAAGTGACTTCCAGCTCTTTTGTTATTAAAAGTATCACTGAAAGATACAATGGTTAATATTTGTGTTTGATACAGATTTTTTTTTTCTAAATTAAGCAACAGGTTGTTGATTACAATTTTAAACTCAGCAAGTAAAATGCAACACCACTGTGAATATATTTTCAGCTATTACAAAATTACATCATTAATACTTTACACACATAATAACCAGACATTTGATAATGAAAATTCTGTATCCACTGCTTACTCAGAAAATCATCCAAAATAAGATTAGGTTTCTAATGCAGTTAAATGCATGACATCAGATACGTTAAAGTTCACTGAACCTGTGTGTGCATGCATGTGTGTTTAACTGTTGAAAAGCATTTTAAAATATTGTAAATGAAGTTTTTTTTATTGAGTGAGCTAAGATACTGTTAAAATCACTTGGGGATAGCCTAAACTGCCAATCCCCTGGTTAGATACCTAAACATAGGCTTGGGCAGATCACACTCTGTCCAGAAAAAAAAGTCCACCACGCATTTTTGCCTTTTCATAACAACCTGCACAGCAGGCCTATCTATTGGCAGGTGGCAGAAGAAATTTGACCTCCTCAGGCTCTGATCATGCAGTGAACTTTCCTTACCTGCACCAAGCACTCCACCTCCAGCCTCCAGCTAGGAATGAGATTCTATTGAAGCCTGAGCTCCTCTGTATGACATGCTGTAGATTACATGACAAACATCATTTGGAGTGCTGTGGATTGCACTCCTTAAATTACATGACAAAACTAGAGAGGGAGCTGGTCATATCTGTCAATATGCATAGGTACATTTAATTCAATACCACTGCTTTTGAAAATCTTTTGTACCAATGGCAAAGAGAAGAACCTGAGAGCAGTAAACATCCGTTTGTCTTGTATAACTCATTGTGTGAGAAAAACACAACACCAAAGAGTGAACAAATTCATTCCATATTTGGGTGGCTAGATAATGGACATTAAAAAAGCCTTTATTGTAAATCCTTTAGTTCAATGGATGACATACATTGTTTAGGCTGTAATTAGATTGGAATTGTACCTCCTATTCCCCTGACTATTCATTCAAAAACAGCATTTGCTGTGGTTGCATTCACATTCTTGTTCTGCTCCCTCTCTACAGCTATTTCTGGCAAGTGAATTTCCTGGCAGGGATGTTAATGGAAGCAGCAAGTTTTAAATTAACATTGGAGAACACAGACAGAAAGTGGATTTTAAAACTCATAAACACAAGTATTCATAGCAGAAACTTGCTTTTAAGAATTACTCTCATTATAGTCTGAATTCAGTGAAGTGCTTAGGAACATACTTACCTTTAAGCATTTTCTGAAGTCCCTTTGAAATTTCTGCTTTAATATTTCCCTGAAATGGAACCTCTGTCTGGGGAGAGAAACAATACCTTGTTATAAGTGATATGTCTAATAAAAATGAATCAGCACAGCTTGCATTTTGATTGCCAATTACTTGCAATCAACTGCTCACAAAAACTCGCTGATCAAGAAAATACTTCTAGAAATATTCATTACAAAAATTGAGAACTTCAAGTGCATATAGGATAGACTATCTGTGAACAAGTTCAACTGAATATAGGAAAGAAAACAAATACTGCTTCCTAAGCCATGAGGTGAAACTTCAGGTACTTTAACAAACTGTTTTGTATCAATGATTTACTTGGCTGATATTATAAGGCTCTACAAACTAAAAATTCAGTTCGCTGTTTGAATCACTAACGGTGCAATTAATACCACCGGTGAGTTTTTAGAACACGTTCCAATAAAATGTTTTATTTGAATGCATCTATACTCACCATCAAAAACCATCATTAAGTCTCAGTTACGACAACTGCTCAGAACTGAAGTCAGACAAGAATATATCATAAATACTGAAGGAAAAATTAAGCCTATAAAAAGCATGGCAAGTAATTGGAAAGGGAAGCAAGATAAATATTCAAATCCATTTCCATTTCATG
The DNA here is from genome assembly GCF_011077185.1 of Oxyura jamaicensis. Taxonomy (NCBI): domain Eukaryota; kingdom Metazoa; phylum Chordata; class Aves; order Anseriformes; family Anatidae; genus Oxyura; species Oxyura jamaicensis. The sequence continues at coordinate 566,077 of NW_023303850.1, read as the reverse complement.
CACATTTCTGAATAACTATGAGAATGGAAACTATCAGAAAGGCTCAAATGGCCATTAAAAAAGTAACTCTGACCCTAAAACGTAGCCCAGAATTGAGCTGAAAGAATATGCTTATTCAGCAACTTTGTTATGAGAGGATGTTCGAAAGATTCAAAGTCAGAAACGTTCAAGTTCCAGAGAAAGCTGAGAAGCTTTGCAAACCCAATTCTCATTTGGGTACTAAAATCTTTGACTGCTCCTTGAGAAGCAGGATAAAATATCAAATGCAAATTAAAAGTTCAATTGTCCATTTTTTCCATTTTTTTTTTTTTTCTGGAAAGAGGTTTTGAAACAAATAGTTTTTAAGAGAAATTTCCCATTTTAGTAGAATCATTTCAAGCATTTGCTGAAGGATAACAACATGGAGGATGTTTTCATTTGAGGAAATGGAAGTTGTGGTGGGCTTTCTAAAGTCTGAAAAATAGGACCTTTTCCATAGAAAGTACATACTGCTCCGTGCAGGGATACGAGGTCACCTATTAGAAACACTGAGTAAATAGGTACTACAAGGAAGTTTAATTCAGTGGCATCTCCATCTGAAAGCTATAGCATTGCCTAGAACACCTCTGTCCAGGATCCTCACTCTTCTGGATAATTTGGAGGTTAAGCAACATGTACAAAATCACTAACTTCCAAGAGCAAAAATATTAGGTGACCTCGAGGATGCATCTCCTTTCTCTCATCTACTAACAGAGTCAAACCCACCACCCAGTACAGCACCTACACGCTGGGAGCAGCACTTTGGTAAAGGTAGGATCAAGAGAGCAGTGTCGCTGTTTCAGGAAGGATTTCTGAACGGATGCATACGACAGCGGTACATTCAGACATCTCTTGCTCAGTTATAAAGGAAAACAAGCACAAGTGTAGATGTGAGCACGAGTAGAAAAAGCAACAAAGAGGTTTTACTGCTGACTCCAAATCTTGCCATTGTCTGCTAAATGCAGCAGGTCATGGCACATTACACTTTATCATCATGCTGAAACCATGGCAAAATTCAAGGCACTTATTACTGCAGAAGACAAAAGCCTTGTACCACTGCTCCCAGTGACATTCCCACTGTTGTCTTACGATGTGGCACCATTTATCGTTCTATTATTTCCTTCCTAAGAGCAAAATATCATTCGTATTAAGTAGGTGACAAAAGCTTTCACTTCTTCTAAGAAGGAAAATGAAATTAAGAAGAAGGGGAATTGGATAATGGCTGTATTATTCATAGGAACGCATACCTAATTTATATAGTGCTCTAGTACGCCATCTAAAATTGCTGTAACTCCAATTAAGCCCATTTAAGTAATGAAAAGGACTACTCTACTGTGTCTGAATATTAATTTCATGGTTTGATTTTCATATTAGAAAGTAAAAACATATTCCTAACTCATACAGTGATTTTACAACAATTACTAGCAAGACTTTCCAAGGTGCAAAGGTCCTTCCAAACAATATTATTCTTAGTTTCTGTGACTAGACTTCTAAGCACTGGAGAGCACATTGGCAAAAACATCAAAGAGAGATTAAATCTGCACAAAGGTAAGTAGGTGCCTGACTTTGTGAGGAGGGGGCAGTTTTAGCCACTTTAAATAGCCCACAAAGACCCAGAATTATCTGCGAAATCAAACCCGCAGGTGTATCTAAGTTGGAAATTCATGAAGTCAGGTAATAGCTTTGAAGGACTTGGGCGAGAGAAACCCTTTAGAAAATGAAATACAGACTAGTAAATAAACGAAAGCTGACTTCAAGCTTTACACAGAATTCTGTTTTTCTAAAAGGATTCTAAGGAACGTTAGACAATCTCAGTTCGAGAGAAAAAAATACCATTTATGCTGGGAACCAGATTTGGATACAAGGTGATCTGTGTGTTTCCAAAACACGGTATATAAATCAGAATTAACTGCATGATACACTAAAAAGTATTTATTTCTGCTTCTTAGCCAACCCCAGAATTGATATCACATTACTCTAGAATGGTCGGGACGCCCCACCAAATGGTGTGCATGCTCAGCTTTAAGCAAGCAGCTCCCCCATTCCTAACCCAAGCAGGTGCAGGATGCAGTCCGGATTCAGCAGGGACACAGCACAACTTACAGACCCACAGATGGAGTGGCAACTCTGCGAGGAGCTCTTTGGGCAGCTAATGACTCCTGCTGCTGTACATCACATGCAACACAAGTAGGAACTAAAGCAGACGCTGTCTGTATCATTAGAAGTATTCACACACTTAAAAAAAATGCATTTGCACCTTTTTTTTTTCTTTTTCTTTTTTTTTTTTTTTTCCCCAGTCCATTAGTTCCCTGGTAAGTCATATGCAAGTAATGTTCTTTTGCTTTCTCAGTTTCTTATCCCTAATGCTACCTCTCACAGGCCATTTCTCCTTCTTTTTTAGCTAGCAATAGATAAAAGAAGGCTATCGAATACGGTTACGGTGATATTTTAGAAAGCTTGAAACTTTTGAAAGCAGAGTAACACTGAATACATCCCAACAGTAAAATATGGCATCCAGTAAGCAAGTACAGAAGGAAGCTGGAGATAAGGTGGATGCGGTGGGAGTTAGTTAACGCAAAGAGTTAAGGATACTATCACCTGCACTGCTGGTGTGACACAAACTGTCCGGCTCACCTTGCACAGCCCAGATCCGACTGGAAGTTTCACAACGAAGTGAGGTGATTTGGGGACCAGCGCTGACACGCTGCCTGCTCTTATGTGCCCTACAGAAATGAAGTCATGGACTCAAGAGTGGCAGATATGCTCCTCGCTGTTTAAGAACCAACTCTTTTTTTTGTTGCTGGAATTGTACTTTCAGTTGATGGTCAAGAGAATAATTGCTAGGTGCATAAATACTTCTGATCATGAATAGAAATAAAAGAGCAAGGATGAGCAACTTTCTCTGAATTTTGGTGCCTCCGAACATGCCATTGTGCTTCACATTCTGCTATCAAAAAGAAACTGACAGCACAAGGGAAGAACTTGCCACAGCATACCAGACAAGATTCTGCACAGACCCAGCTCTACATACAAGGAAATAAAGAAACAAAGAGGGAAATTGCGTACATGCCACATTTTTCTCGATCTTCTAGTACATAACAAGGGCTCAAGCTGTCTGGTCAGCCTTGAATCTTACCCACTGGCTTCAGAAACACGCACCTTTGCACAAGGCATATCTACGTGCCTGGCTTTCTGTGATTAAGATCCCTCTTCCGTACCTCATACCTCCCCTGTCATAAATCCTTCAGCTTCATTTTCTCTTGTTCCCTTCAATTACCACTTGTGTATGGATGCAATTCTCTTGCTGCTTAGGCAGGCAGTTATGAAAAAGTAGCTTTTTTTTCTAAATTGGAGTAAGCATTGTGAGCCATGAACTCCCAGCGGCCAGATTGTACAGCCTCCAGCTTGTTTTTCTTGGAGCGAGGGCAGCCTCCAATATTCTGCAGCCCAGCTGTGCCCAGGAGGGTGTTGTTCCAGCCCTCCTTTCAGATTCCCGGGTTGGGAGGCTGGGCTTCTGATGGAGGCAGCAATGTCAGAGAGGCCCCTCCAAAGGAGGATTTACAGCAACAAAGTCTAGCTCCTGCTCTACCCCAAGGCTGGCTTCATACCCAGGTTGCCAAGCTGCAGGAATGAGGCATCTCTGTCTTGCCTTTATTATTATTATTTTTTTCCAGAAATTATCTTGACTGTTTTTTTTTTCCCTACATGGGTAAGGCAGAAAAGCAATTTTTCTAATAATCACAGGACAGAAGAGCCAGCATGGAAGAGTACGGAATGACAAACTGTCTTAGAACAACATGGTCACACACATAAATCTCCCAGTTTCCAAAGGAAAAGCTGAGGCAGGGCAGTCAAACACATGAACACAAGGCAGAAAATGGCCTCCTAATTATAGGAGGAAATATTTGAGTGTGATGCCCAGACACACATGTGAAGGATCTAAACCCCCTTCCTTGCCCATCTTGGATGTTTAAGCCTCTGCTGTTCTTTCTGCTAGCACTGCTCCTGCTTCACTACCTACCTTCAGTACCTTCAGTACCTTCACTACTAGCTACCTGAGCTAGCAGGTTTAAAACAGAGCAATGACTATCAGATACCTTCCTTCAGGCACCTAGGTATAAAAAAACCCACAGCAGTTTAAGAATGAACGAACAGGGTTATGCCCATACTGAAAAACCTCCAAGCCCTCCTAGTCATTCCCCAGATATTGCAGCACAAGGCTTGTGAAAAGAAGAGGTACAGAGAAACAAACAAACAAAAAATAGCGAGAAATAGATATGTATTAAATACCCATTAAAGCTCACATTTTAGACGTACAGGAGTGAACAGTTAAGGTCAGTCAAGCTGTTAAGAAATGTGAATGTCTAACATTTGTGCCAAGAAAACTTTAAACTAAGTAACACTGCTTTGTACAGTATCAAAGAGAGGTCGAGAACGAGATGCACACATTCATCTTGTGATGAATGGATTATAAATAGACTTTTAAGATGGCAATAAAATCATTCATTACACTTTTTAAATGAAAAGTTGGAGCGAAAAAAGCAGTCAGTGTAATATTCACTCTGAATAGCCACAGCTGGCAAGCAGCTGGATTTCAAATGGGCTTTCTCTCCCAAATGCCAAAAGCACTAATTCATTGCTGTGGCTCTGCCTATGTGAATTACAGCTTTTGCAAACACTGTCTGTTAGCATGATATACACAGCCCCTACGTGGTCTGTGCACAGCACACTGCATTAATCTGTGAAATGGCAAAACACAGGGGGGAGAGTGTGACCTACGTCAAAGCCATCGCTACAAGCATGGCATTGACAAAACTTCCTGCCCAAGACAAGCCCTGATTCCTGAAATTGTCCTGCTGGAAACAGGAGCTTTGGAAAGAGGAGGTAGCCCCTAGTAAAATCAAGCCACTGCATCCACTCTTAGGGAAAAATACCTTACTACTCAAGACTATTTTTCAGATATATAGTCAAACACAAGCCCAGACTCACAGCCAACCAACATAACCCACTCAAAGTGGCAAAGCTGCAATGATTTACACTGAATTTTTCTCTCCTTACACTGAACTTCTTTCTAGTTACTTCTGGAATTAGTTATCAGATTCCATAAAAGTGAGTAGTACCCAAAACCTATCACCATCCTGCCTTGAAAAAATAAAAACAAAATATGCACAAAATGAGCTGCGAGTCTCCACTGGCAAAGGACAGGGTTGTAAGAGCCGTTACAGCTTCTACAAGAGCAAATTTCCACCGAGTATTCTGGATAAGCAATAGAATAGATTGCTTTGGGCTTCTCTAGACCTAAGGGGTCTTCAGGATCATCTGCCATAAATAACTTCACAGTAATGCTGCTGCAGTTGCAGTCATCTAAGAACACAAGAACATGATAAAGTTTGCAATTACGAATCAGAAGATCTATGTCTATCCTTTCAAAAAGAAGAAGAAAAAAAACAAAACTAGTATATTCTTTTCAGCTATAAAGGATAATAAATATAGCTGGCCCTGCATCACTTCAGCGCAAAGAGACCTCTTGCAGTTCCTTCCAGTCCTGATTTCTGTGAACCTTTGACTCGGAGATCACAACACAGAATACATCCTTACCATTCAAGACGAGAAGGGACTAATAAGGAGTGTGAGTCAAAGGATCTGAGGAAAATGGAGCTCAGATCAAAGAACTACAGCCTCCTACCACGCTAAGTCCCTGTGGACAGAGGTACGCAGCAAAGTTACTGCAGCTGCTGAGATCATAACTGAAAGGCAGGGCAGATGTATCCTTGCTGTGCCTCTGTAACATCAACCCCAGTAGGGCTTGGGCATCTATGCTCCACTGCAAATAGCAGTGACAACAGCAGCTGTGTTAAAAGCTTTATTTAAAAATAGAGCATATGGACACATTCATAGTGTGGCAGCACAGTATGTTCAGGAAGGCTGCCAAACAAAGATATGTTTGAGGAAGAAAGCCCCCAAAACAAAAAGGAATAAAAGCAGTCAAGCAACAAACTTATAACTGGCATCTTCTGAAATGATGGTATGAGGTCACACTTGGCCAAGACCCTGGAAAAAGCCTTCTTTTGATTGTTACAAGCTGCCCTAGAAACATTCCTTTGGGGCTTGTCAGTGAAGCCTGCTAACTAGTGTATTAGCCCATCTCACTAAAACAATGTTCATTTATCACAATTAAACCCAACTGGTAACCTTTGCCCTAAACCTACTGAGGGAAATCACAAGCACAAAGAAGAAATTACTGCAAGTTCAATAACGAATACCATCTCTACAGGTATTAAACACATTTCTTAGACAGCATACTCTGCATACCAGGGACACAAGAGCCTTGTACTGCTCCCTATTGCTGCCTGTGGTACTTACGCATCCATTAGCATAGTATTAGGGCATCCTGTGGTCTTTAGCCCCTTTCTTGCATGATTCCTGATGCTTGTATCCCCAGGCTACGACTGAAAGAGCTAAAGCACAGGCAGACTGACTTACCCACATTAAAACAAGATCGCTGCCAGAGTGTTCAAGCTACATCTCCCACCACAGACAAGCCTGCTAGCACTGGCTAGCCTCCTTCCGCAGCAACACAAGTGCTCGTATAAAACCTTGTCACTAGGCTGGGGTGGTGACAGGAATTCCTGCAGTATTTACATAAACCTTGGGCTATCACAGTTTCCCCATCTGGCCAGCTAATCCATTTTCCAGGGGAAGAAATGGTTTAGCAGCTGTTCTGTGGCAGAGATAAAAGCTCACAAATCAGCATAAGGTACGTGCCTGGGTGACACCAAGAGCTGTATCGGGCAACCAAGAGAAGAAGGAAGCACTTTGTCTAGAACACAACGCCCAAGGAATGAGCATCAGTAGAACAAAAACCAGGCCTGTTTTTAATTTGTACAGCATTAAGCTAAATGAGGAATGGAACACGGTCCCAGACAGTAGGACCCATCAGGTGTCGGCTGGTCCTACTCACGAGGAGTCTTGCACCAACACCAGGTGGTCCTTATGGGCACTTGCACATCATGTCCCTTCAAGGTTAGCTCGGGCATGGCTCAGCCTCTTCCCTAGCCACGTTCCCCCCAGCATACTCTCAGCCTCACAGCATCTGGGGTTCAGTCTTCCTGAGCCAGAGCTCCATATATTGGACTTACAAATTTCTTTAGTTGTTTTTTAAAATCATGCTGATTTTCAGCATTTATGTAGAGGCAAGAGTTTCATGGGAACCTAGGTAAGACATACCATATGGTATATGATAATCACAGCAGGGAGAGGAAACATCATTTTCATTCAGCTGTATTTGTAGCCTCCAAGTTCCAAACAAACCCTTGAAGATGTTACCAAAGAGGCTATTTTGCTAACGTTAAAAGAACTCATATATACTCTATACTAAAACATTACCCATCAGACATTTTTTAATTATTTGGAGTTTCTAGGCTTGAGTCACTCTGGGCTTGTTTTATTTTTTTTTTTAATATTTATTATTTTTACTATTTTTTTAAATTTGTTTTTATTTTATTTCTGCAGATTCTAGCACAGTCCAAGATGTATATCCTAGGCAAAGACAGACAGACTTTATTCCTAATTTTGTTTCTTAACTGTGCTCATCCAGGTTTATACCCTGTGCTGTAATGTAGGAAGAGCAGACAAATCATTTCAAGGCTCGAAATAGTTCAAAAGCCTTGTAGAGCCCCAGGACAGACAGAAATCAGGAGCCCAATGAATCATATTTCTAGTCAGAATTTTCTTTTTGGGCAAGTTTTGGAGACCTGAATTGTGATCTGAGACACCGAGACCTGAACATGAGGCACAGCTTGCAAAATCTGCCTTCTGTAAGACAGTGGAAAGTATCTAATCTGTGTTTCAGGATAAGATTTTTTCCTGTTAATCAACAAGGACTTTGTATGTATTTCTTACAGTACTTTTTTGTGTTTGTGACCTCAGAAGTGAAATAAACCTGCTTGGTGCCTATGTGACCCAAATTTAGGTGTTTTCCCTTCATGCATTTAGCATCAAAACTGTTCCCTCTCTTCACATATTAAATGTAAGCAAACAGAGAACTAAAGGAAAAACACATGCATTTCTGTGCTTCCTCTATATCCTTTTCACAACAGAATTTCTTTTAGAGGCTAACATACCTAGCACCCAAACAAGTCAATGTCACAACACAGAGCTTCGAACAACAGACAGCTTGAACTCACGCTTCACGCTCAGATACTTTTTTGTTTCCCCACTGAAGAAAATTCAAGACTGAACGCTCTGATGTTGGAAAAGACGTTCTGTAACGTTCTGCTGTAACTCAGGCTGACAGCACACACGTATCCATGGCATGAGGTACAGGTAAGCAGCTGCGACAGCTGTCCGGTTGGTTGGGTGGGTTTGGGGTTTGCGAGCGTAGCTGCCAGGACAGTTTTAGTCTCAGGGCCTTGTCACAGCAGTTGCGAGGTGCGGAGCACACGGACATTTCTCTGCTGGGTTCTTTTGGAAAACAAGCTCTTTGGACCAGCTGATGGAAATTAGCACCACGGCAAGTTCACAGTGGGAAATGGAGGTGAGCAAAGCAAGCTCAGCCCAAGAGGGAGATCAACCAGTAATACAAGACAGCCAGAGCAGCAGAAGCACAGGTATTGTGTCAGCTTGCAAGCCAGATGTGTGCATCTTGTGAACCTACAGCTGCATGAAAAAAAATGTTAGAATTGAGGAGGTGTGTTGCTTTGGGCAGATAATTGCATGAATAAATAAGGAAAATTAACATGCATTTCCTTGTGTTTATATTCCTAAACTTCACATTTCCTGCATTACAAGAGAAGGCCATTTACCCATCTCTGCCTCATCCCAAATGGATTTAAACAGCAGTGTGCTTTGAGCTGGAGTGCAACCAGGGAGGTCAAACATACCTCCATGGGAACAGAGCATGCACCGAGGCCGATTGTTTGTTCTTTCAGGCAACAGAATCTCCTCCAACAAGATGTAAAGCACCTCTGGGAGGTAACAAACACCTTCTCTGCACTTCCACCCTAGGAATGCAAGAACCTCACAACCTATCTCCCTGCCATTCAAATGTAAAGCACATTCCCTTGGCTCCTTTTTATAATACAAACAGCATTCACTTAATTATAATAATAACAACAAAAAAAAAAACAAACAAAAAAAAAAAAAACACTAAAATACCCTAAATAAAGCCCCTGTATGTGAAATTATGTTCATGGAAAGGATAAGCCATAAGTCAGAGATACTAGAAACATGACTTACTGCAGTATTAGAGGGTGTGTAAGTACAAGACTTAGGAAGGGAGAACACGTACACAACACAAGAAGCTCCTAACTGTTCAAGACAGCATCTGAGGACAAAACCAAGGGCACATCAGCATTATGCAGATTGCAGAGACTTTCTTTACCTGGAGCCCTCAGGTAACAGGACAGCCCCTAGATTCTAGAACAGGACGAGAGGGGAAACAGTGTAAGTAATGCCAAGCATTCGACACCTAAAATATCAAATGTTGGAAGTTAGACATCTGGGAAGGCAATCTTGCTCAACAGTTTCCAGAAAGTAGTGTGGAAGATGGTCCAAGCAGGAGATACAGTCCAGCCCTGTGAAAAGGGATCTGGGGGGTTGGTCAATAGCAAATTGATTATGAGCCAGCAGTGTGCCCTGGCAGCCAGGAGGGCCAACCCCACCCTGGGGTGCATCCAGAACGGCATCGCTAGTCAGTCGAGGGAAGGGATTGTCCCGCTCTGCCCTGCGCTGGTGCGGCCTCACCTCGAGCACTGTGTGCAGGTCTGGGCACCACAATATAAGAAAGAAATAAACCTTGTTAGAGAGTGTCCAAAGGAAGGTTACAAAGATGGTAAAGGGTCTAGAGGGGAAGACGTATGAGGAGCTGCTGAAGTTCCTTGTTTTGTTCAGCCTAGAGAAGAGGGGCCTGAGGGAAGATCTCATTGAGGTCTACAGCTTCCTCATGAGGGGAGCAGACGAGCGGGCACTATATGTTTGGTGACCACTGATAGGACCCAAGGGAAGGGCAAGAAGCTGTGACAGGGGAGGTTCAGGCTGGATATTAAGAAAAGGTTCTTCACTGAGAGGGTGGTTGGGCATGGGAACAGTCTCCCCAGGGACGTAGTCACTGCACCGGACCTGCCTGAGTTCAAGAAGCATTTGGACAACGCTATCATGCATACGGTTTGATTTTGGGGTGGTCATGTTTGGAGCCAGGAGTTGGACTGAATGATTCTTGTGGGTCCCTTCCAACTCAGTTTGTTCTATGATTCTGTTCTATATCAAAATAAAGACGAACTTCAAACACTTGGTTTATTTGCCTGCCTTTCCACTGTACGGTTCTATACCTTTTCAGACAGAAAAGAGAAGGTAGAATTGTACAGTTCTGATGGTCTCCGGCTGAAGCATATAATTCTCTTCTCCGTATCAGCATCCAGCTCTGATGGCTGGTGGATGATAATTGCCACTTCACATTCATAGGAACAATCCAGGAAAAGAGACATTATCTGTTTAGGAGCTGGAGAGAAGTTGTCAGGGAAGCACTTGCACTTCCCAAACATTCATCATTTGTTACCCCTCATTTTCTGTCCCCTCTCTATCCCAGTTTCACCATTTGCTCTGTCTGCATCTGTCACAGCCAAGTGACTGATCTCTCTGCCTTACATGAGGCACCATCACAGGCTTCCTTGTGCCAGGCTTCCTCCCGAGTGGGAACACAACACAGAATACAAATCTCTTTTTGCAGCAGTACTTCCTTACCCTCAGAAATGTCTCTCCAGGGTCAAATCCAAGCATGTTTGAGAAGCTGCACAATAAAAGCATGGTCAGCAACTGTGCAGTACTTGACTTCGCAAGACACAGGACAAACAGGATCCTGCTGAAAAAAAATGTGTGTAACTCAAAGTAAGAAGCCACTTCTTTGGGGAGCACGGGGACCGTAGATGAACAAGAGTTTTGCTAAGTCCTAACCAGGGCTTACTTCCAGGACCAAGTCCATAATACCTCTAAGAAAATTAAACAGGGTGAAATTATCTGCATGTCCTTTAAGACTTATGAGGATTACCTTTAGCACACTAAGATACAGGTAGAGATGACTACAGAGAAAATATTTATCTTCTCCTCTTGCAAGGTTGCTCATTTTGACTGAAAGTCAGCTCCTTATTTCAAATGGGATTATAGACCAGCTGGGAACCGAAATGGTTCCAAACTCAATGACATCCCACAATTTATTTCTAATTTATTTATGAGCCTGTAGGAAGAGTGTCCCAGTGAGTAGGTTTTGAAGGAAACATGTTAAACAAACTCCCTAGAGGACTCTTGTAAACAGACAGGGAATAAAACTTAGCTTGTCCCACCAGAGAGGGTTCACTGTATGAAATGCAGGGCAGACGAGAAGATCAAGCTCCTGACCATCAGTCAGCTGTGTCACAGGATTTGAACAGAGCACACAACAAAATCATTCACAAAAGAAAAGTGAGTGATGGGAGAAAAAAACCAAACAAACAACAGGAGGCCAAAATCCAAAATGTCAACTTAAGTCTTCACTCAGTTCTAATCTAATGCTAGTTTAACAATACGGGGATGAAGATTACAAAGAGATGTTAAGCAGATCTTTGGTTTAATAAACAAACAAACAGCAACAGCAAAAATCAATATTGGGAAGGACTGGCCTGGAAAAAGAACACTGCACCAAGGGGAACTCAGCAATTATCTAAACTTCACTAACGGCAGGTCTTCCCATCCAATTCCATTTTTTGTATTTTTCAGTTGTTTTGCTCTCTGAGGTTGCTCTTTTTAGAACTAGGGAGCCCTGTTTCACTGCAAACTCCAGACCCTACCACGATAAACTGATTATATTCATATTAATGAGAAACTGTCTGTATCATCTCCATGTAATCAGTGCACTAAGGGCCATGGCCCATGCCTGCTGTCACCTACACTGAATTAACGAAGCAGACGTACTCAGTTTTCAAGGTAAGAACTTAAAAGGTGAGAAACTAGAAGTATGATTTTGTCAACATAATCAGGAAGCTGCAGTGGAAACAAGGGAAATATCAATTATGCAGAGCAAGTTGGTAATTATTTATGCTGCATTATTAAACGAGACACTACAGATTGCAGAGATTTCTGGAATCAGATGGACTGCTGCTCTGCTGAATACAAGTCCCAGAAGCTTATGTAGATAGAAAATGGTTTAGAAACCCAAAGAAAGTTTCAGAATCAAAGTAGAAGAAAATCACTCCTGCAGTTGGTTTACCTTGACTTTTTTTCCTCAACTTCAAAGAAGTGACATAAAGAGGTGACAACTAAGATGAGATTGAGAACTAAAGGATCAATCTGAACTGCCTACATATTAATGATGAATTAGCTACGGCCATGACCAGAGCACAGGATTGTCCAAGATCAACATTACCTGAAAAATCCTATTATGATCCTACGTCATATATACAAATGAAATAATTTCCTTCAAATAAATTTGCCATGAATAAACGTTTCATTTGAAAAAAGATCTTGTCTCTTTCCCACGAGCCAAAAAATGTATTTGTAATAGCTAGGTACTCATTTCAGTTTGCTAATTTAAGCAAAAAAAAAACATCTACTTTGCTTTTGGTAGCCACTTTAACAAACAACATTGCACTTCTGCAAAAGAGGTCAGTGTGCCAGCTGAACTAGACCACAATTTCTAAGGAAGCCAGGGGAAGTTCAGCACTCCTGCTCCAGCAGCCTATGACTTGGTACTGTGGTTGAAGGGACTTTTATCCTCAGATGGATCCTTCTTCACAACTTTCTTGATAACATTTTTTTGTTTGTTTGTTTTCTTTCAAGTCTTTTTCAATTGGCAACTCCTCAAATGCATTCATCCAAAATTAAAAGTGCTCATTTTTCAGCAATTCCCTCGAAGGGGCCTTCAGGATGCTCTGAGCAGGTGACCAGTAGTCTGAGACCTTCAGTTCATGTACCACAAATCTGTGGTGCCGTCCATTCCTTCCTTCATGGTAGCTTACAAGGCCTGCTTTACTGGGAAACCACTGCAGCCACTGCAATCTCCTGGAGAAACCTGAGTTACTTAATATCAAGCCTCAAGGGCTGACTTTTCTGCCAGACAGACACACCCACTCTTTTTGGTTCAACAGAAGCCTGCTAGTTTTCCCTTTTCCTTCACTGAACACTCTTGCTTGCACACTCGAGGTTAAACAACCTCCAAAATTTGGTGTTCTCTGCTCAGAACACAAAACATTATTAGTTGGCTTGTATTCTTTGCAGCTTGTGCCATTTTCCATTGCCTGGACCAGGTAGGTATTTTTGAACCACAGGGATCCGGGTTTCTGGTAGTGCTCATACAGTTTCATACTCTCTCATAGTGGTACATTGTTGTTGGCAAGGCGAGAAGATATGTGGACACTTTCAGATGAAAGATGTAAAGACACCATGCTTGATGGAAAAATTTATATGCGAGGTGCTTAAGAGGAGTCCACAGCGTGGGAAGGTTCTATTGCTCTGGGCTTTCTCTTAACATCTACAATTTTTTTTAAAAGCATTCAGGAAATAGAAGCGAGTAATTATATTGCACATAAAAAAGCCATGACAGTCTCCTCCTGCCTTTGACAGTGTGGCGAGCTTAGCAGAACTCAATTAAAGTTTATAGTGCATTTTACCAGGAGGGTAATTTTGAAGTAATCATAAACAAAATCAGATAGGAAGGTTGTAATAACAGCATCAAAGTATTCAGAGACGGTATAAAGGGTCTTCTCTGCGATACAGGGTCTTCTCTGTGCATTTCATGTCTAAAAACACGTTTCAGGTTATCCCTGAAGGCCTCTGCTTTGGCCTGTTAGCCAAATAAAGCCAGCTTCGATAGCAGGAGGAAGAATTTTACCCTGGCTCCAATTTCTGCTGCTTTCTCAAAATGAGAGACAGTTTCGCTTCACTTTTCGCCATTAGATTCTCTAAATGAGCTTCGGGATTCAGAGGTTAAAGATTTTAATTAAAGAAGTTCAAATTAAAACCTAACAATTCACTGTCACTTTTGTTCAGTTCCATTAAAAATCTGAGTCCGCCCATCATCACCATTACCACCTGGTTTTCTTCAGAGTCACTGCCAGATGACTTAAGGAGAGAAGTAAGAGGACTGTAAGGAGAGAAGTATCCCTCAGTATTTTTTCCCCCAAATCGAGGTGTAAAATACCTATTTCACTTTTTCCAGGGACTTCTGCAGGCCCAAGAATAGCAAGCCCAAAGCCATATACAAATAATACACACACTTCAGCAGCGAGGACTAATAGCACCATTGTCACTTGTGCACTATTTTCAACAGCAAAAATTACACCACCACCACCACTCCAAAACATGAAGGTAAAGCACAAATGAAGGACATGATGTTGCACACCCTGGTAACACCGCTTCACCACGGCGCCTAGGCTGAAGGGCCCGTTGATAAAACACCCACTTGCTTACCAAGACGTGAAAGAGCTGTGCACCTGCACAGAGATCCCTGACAGAAGACAGTGGGCTCGGGGGCAGAGGCGTGCTCCAGCGGAGCAGGAGATCGTGCCGGGCAGGGCTTTTTGGTATTTTTTAGGGCTTTTTTCCTTCCCTGAGGCCCCTTGAAGCAGCGGAGGGAGACGCCAGGGCCCGGCAGCCCTCGTGAGCCACAGGGGCCCTGTGCTGGCTCAACCTTTTGTCCACCAGGACTCCCAGGTCCATCTCCACAGGGCTGCTTTCAAGCAGGCCAGCTCCCAACCTGCCCTGGCGCATGGCGTGATTCCTCCCTAGGTGCAGGACCCTGCATTTGCCTCTGTTGAGCTTCGTGAGGTTCCTCTCTGCCCAGCTCTCCAGCCTGTCCAGGTCTCTCTGCATGGCAGCACAGCCTTGTGGTGGATCAGCCGCTCCTCCCAGCTTTGTGCCACCAGCAGCCTTGCTGCAGGACTGGAGGCAGGGCACGTGCGGGCAGAGCTAAGAAGCCAGTAGTGGGAAAGGAAACGTGTGAGCCTGGGGCTCTTTCTTCTGCAGAGCTGCATGGCGGTGCACAGAGAGCAGCAGCAGGTCCCTCAAAAGGGTGACGCAGACAGCTGCTCCTCGGAAGAAGCAGAAGCCTACAGGTCTCGTGAACCCCTGTTGGCTGGGACCAATGACCCCAAAGCAGAGAGGAAAGCGCTTTTACTGGCTGTTGTTTATTATTATCATTGGCCTTGTTGTTGTTCGTGTTGCAGGTTCATCTTCAAGCACCCGCTGGGCAGCCTTCCCGTCCTCAGACCCAGACACCCCTTGGGGCTGGGGGCACAAGGGATGGCACCTCCTCATGCTCCAAGGGCAGGGGCAGGTGCTGGGGACGGCAAGGAAGGGCTGGCACACCACTCGAACACCAGCAGGGCTTTGATCGACTGCTGGCAGACCTAGCGCAGGCCGGCCGCGCCACCCTTTCCCACAGATGGGATATCTGCATGCTTCGCCCCATCCCAGCTCCTGTCAAGCATGGGGGGCTGCACCTCTTGCAGGGAGCCACGTCTCTGAGAGGTTGGGGGCAATGGAAGACCCCCAACCCTCCCAAAACATTGTTGCCACCCTCTGGTGGCACAGGGACCCCAGGAATGAGACGAGGAGGGAGCTGCAGGCCAGGGCACAGGAGGGGAGGCGGAGGGCAGTCCCTGTGCCCAAGGGGCAGCCTGTCTCTCTGGCAAGCAAAACGGCCTGAGAGAGGCACCTCCAGGGAAGGGGCCCTCAGCCCCCCTCACCCTCCTCCTCCTTCCACACGAGGGCCTCTTTCAGGCCGCACAAGCCCCCTCCCAACACGGCCATGTTGGGCCTGGGGCATGGCGCGCCATCACAGCGGCCATCACCGAGGCCTCCTGATGTCACTGTGGGATCTGCCCGCCCCTCTTTGTCCTGGGGGCTATAAAAGCCCCTGCACCTGGACCCCCACTCACTCATCTCTAAGGTGCTCTAGCGAGACCCAGCCATGGCTGGGATGAAGAGACCCAGAGATGAGAGCTGCCCACCTCTTCGTGGGAGCAAGTGATTCGCTGAACCAGTGAAGAAGTGGAGGCGGAGGAGCGCTGGCCGAGGCGGAGCAGCCGCGGCGGATGGTGTGGAGCCCATGGAGGTGGATCCACCTGCAGAGGAAGAGCTGATGGAGGTGGATCCACCTCCATCCTATCTGACATGGCACAGTGTCATCGTGCCAGGGCTCCCACCAGCAAGACCACACCACCGTCTTCGCAGAACCGCCGGGACTGCTCCCTATTCCCGGCCCTGCCTCCGCCTCCGCAGATAGGGGGGAGAGGCCATCCATTCACCATCACGCAGGCTTGCCTGCACGATGGCCTCTTCCCCCCCCTTGCCCCCTCCCTTCCCCCATCCCCGCCTCTCCTGCAGAGGTATCATCTCTTCTGCACGGAGTGCCAAGCACGGGGCAAGAGCGCACTCGCCTTCGTTTGGGCTGCTGCCCCGGGGCCACAGGAGAACCCTTGCGAAGGCCACGCTGGGCAGGGGGTGTCTCGGCCCCAGGACGAGAAGGCTGCCCAAGAGGTGCCTGAAGACGAAGCCGCGCCCTGCATGGCGGTGCACAGAGAAGAGCAGCAGATGCCTCAAAACGGTGACACAGACAGCTGCTCCTCGGAAGAAGCAGAAGTCTTCGGGCCTGCCTGGAAGAAGCGCAGCAGTGCAGCGTAAAGGCCCTTCAAGATGCTTGGGTACCAGCTCTTCCCAAGCCGGGGCAACAAAGTGATAGAATAATCATCAGAAATATAATAAATAAAAAATACATTGCAACAAGAACAACAAGAAGGACAATAATAAAAACCAACAACCAGTAAAACTGCTTTCCTGTCTTCTTTGGTGTCATTGGTCCCAGCCAACAGGGGTTCATGAGGGGTAGGTCCTGTTAAACAGATTTGATTTCCTTTTGTAATAAGATCACCCGTCTAGTTGATCAAGGGAAGCCAGCCGATGTGATCTTTTTGGATTTCAGAAAAGCTTTGGACACAGTTTCCCATGGGATCCTACTGGACCAAATGTCCAGCATCCAGCTGGACAAAACCATCATACAATGGGTGAATAACTGGCTGATGGGTAGGGCTCAAAGGGCTGTGGTAAATGGGGCTGCATCAGGCTGGCGTCCGGTCACCAGTGGGGTCCCCCAAGGCTCCATTTGAGGGCCAGTTCTCTTTAACGTTTTTATAAAGGATTTGGATGTAGGACTAGGAGTTCTGAGCCGATTTGCTGATGATAGCAAGCTGGGAGGAGCTGTTGACTCTGTTGAGGGTGGAAAGGCCTTGCAGAGAGCTCTGGGCAGATTGGAGAGCTGGCCGATCACCAACCACATGAAGTTTAACAAGAGCAAGTGCCGGGTCCTGCACCGGGGACGGGGCAACCCTCACTACACGTACAGACTGCGCGACGAGACGCTGGAGAGCAGCCCCGCAGAGAAGGATCTGGGGGCTGTGGTTGACAGCAAGCTGACCACGAGCCAGCAGTGTGCCCTGGCAGCCAGGAGGGCCAACCCCACCCTGGGGTGCATCCAGCACGGCATCGCTAGTCGGTCGAGGGAAGGGATTGTCCCGCTCTGCCCTGCGCTGGTGCGGCCTCACCTCGAGCACTGTGTGCAGGTCTGGGCACCACAGTACAGAAGGGACATGAAACTGCTGGAGAGGGTCCAGAGAAGGGCTACAAAGATGGTGAACGGCCTAGAGGGGAAGTTGTACGAGGAGTGGCTGAGGTCACTGGGCCTGTTCAGCCTGGAGAAGAGGAGGCTGAGGGGAGGCCTCATGGCGGCCTGCAGCTTCCTCACGAGGGGGAGCAGAGGGCAGGCGCCGATCTGTTCTCTGTAGTGAGCAGTGACAGGACCCGAGGGAATGGTGTCAGGCTGTGACAGGGGAGGTTCAGGCTGGCTATCAGGAAGAGGTTCCTCACTGAGAGGGGCTGTCGCGCACTGGAACAGGCTCCCCAGGGATGCAGTCACGGCACTGAGCCTGTCAGAATTTAAGAAGTGTTTGGACTGTGCTCTTAGTCATAGGTCTGAATTTGTGTGTAGATCTGTGTGGAGCCAGGAGTTGGACTCAAGGATTTTTGTGGGTACCTTCCAACTCAGGATATTCTATGATTCTATGATTTTTACCCACAATTTGAGTTGATTTCAGCTTTCCAGTGTGAAACGAGCTTAATCAAACTCCCCTGTAAAAGAAGGAGATCAATACATGCACCTTTTACAATAGACAAAAGGAAGCCCTGAAGAAACACCTGGAGTATCACAATTGAGTGAGAAAAGCCTTGCTAAATTGTGTGCTGTAGGGTCTTGTCATCTATGTGCTGTTGGCAGTGAAAGTTCTTAGCCAGTTTATCTAAATGTTATTTCAGTGTACAGACTTCAAACTTTTCTAGAAGCCTTTAAACAATTTAATTATCATTTGGGGAGGACAGAAGAAGGAAGATGGAAATTATGTTTCTTGCCCTCAGTTTCTAAGGTGGTAAGAATTTATAAATACCAGAGAGACTATGTGGTCTTTTATGTTCAGAACATAAGGGTAGCAGGCTGGATCAGGCCAAAGGTCCATCTGAGCTAGTATCCTTTCACTGACAGCTACCAAAAGCAGATGCCTAGGGAGATGGGTAAGAACTGATCCACTGTATTTGGTACTTGCACCTCTGAAGAACGTCTCCAGGACTCTGGGGAACCATTTACCCCTTGCATTTCACAGAAACCTGGACATTTTTAGCATTCATGACAGGCTGTAACAAAGACTTCTACAGTGTAATTAAGCCTCACCTGAATAATCGTTTTGTTTCCTTGGAATCGGGCCCACAGTTCTGGTATTGAAGGAATATATAATTTATGATCCTTGCCTTATCATTCAGTGTTTTTAACCTCCATCATACTTCCTCAAGGCTGTCTTCTTCCCAGAGAAGAGGCATAGAAGCCACCCCACACCTCTGCTGGTTTGCTACTGAATCTTTTCCACACTCCACTACATCCTTTTTGAGATGAGGGGACCAGAGTCACACAATGTTTTCAAGATACAAGCAGGCCTCATCCTCTTACAGCACCATGATGATGTGTTTTATATTCTGTCCTATTCTAATTTTAATTTTCCCAATATTCCCAGAGGCTAATGGCTTGTCCAGAGTCTCATAAGGTCCTTTCACAGTTTTTCAGGCAGCCTTCATCTCTGCTGTTAAGAGTAACATTTGCTGATAGTACTAATGCACATCCCTAATAGCAATTCACGCCTTTTCCAGCTCATTTATGTATATACTAAGAATGAATAGATGAATATGAATGAATATCAGCATTGATCCCAGCACAAACCCTCTGGAAGTCCATTGGCGATCTTTCACTACTGTGAAAACAGATCACAGAGTCCTGTGCCTGATTTCTATCTTGTAGGAGTTCTCTTTGCATGGCTAAATGGATGGCTGTATATGCAACTCTCATATACTGCAAATGACCTGTTTTCTTAAAAGGCTTCAGGCTTGAAATCTTGTTGAAAGGTCTACTAAAGTGTAATTTCTCTCTGCCTTCATGTTTCTTAAGGAACTTATAGCAACAGATAGAGCAGTTTCCAATCATTATATGCATCGGGAACTAGAAATTTTTCTCTATTTGTGTAATTGGGGTTGGTTTTAGGTAGTTTTCCAAAACAAATTAATACGATTAAAAAAAAAAATTTTTTTTAAAAGTTCTAACTCAAATAGAAACCTTACTTAAAACTTCCATAAAGAGTTTTTTAACAGAAATCAAATCTACAGTCTTCTACAGACATCTCAGTGTCCGCCCAAATCTTTGAATAAACTAAAACCAAAGAAGGCTGAGACTGTCTGCAGCTTCAGCAAGGACCTACCTTTTGTCTCCTTTGCACAGAACTGTTCCTTGCTTACTGCACTGTACTTCAAGATATTTTAAAATACGGCATCTCGCTAGGTACTGTAAAATAAATAAAAGTGGGCTAAACAAAAGTATTTATCTCCAGGGCAGTTAAATGTTGGTTTTCAGTTATTATAATGTTCCATCAAAACAGAAATGGACATTGACCAAGGCACTAGAAACCGATAAGCAGTCTGAGCCTCCTCCTGCTCTCCCACACCAGAAGTGAAAACAGAGCTCCAGCAGTATAGTGCTCCAGCTGTATAAATACCCAGGATTATGGAGACTTCTCACAGTCCAAGATTTAAAGTCACGATGCTTAACACAGTTGTGTTTGGTTCATATAGAGAGTATGTGTTTCCTGGAGCTCAAGTGCCCACATGACATCTATCTCTACATGAAGACAGACAGTAAAAGAGAGTGAAAAGACTGACCTCCCCTTCCTCTCACACGTATCTAGAGTTATCCCAAACTAAAATTGCCTCCACTTCAGTGACAACAGTACTCAAATGATAACAACCAGCTCTTCCATGTAGAACTTGAGACAAACTCTGCTCCTGAACAACCTCCGTGTGGTTAACAACAGCAGCACCAGAAGGACAAATGGCTGTGATGACAACCGGGTTAGCCACTCTCTTGGGTGACAGGAATAGCAGCTCAGTGCAGTGCTGCTGCAGTCTCACTCTTTTATATTACGTTGAGAGGGAATGCAAGAATGACATTCAGAGTAATTTTTTGGAAGCTGGGTGCCAGGAAATGTTTTGCACTTGAGAACAAGTTTATAAACTTCCCCCTACCTTCTGTCCTGAGGCCCCTGCCAGCTAGCAAGACAAGATTACCAGCTTGAAGTCTGTATTGCCAGACTGAACTGCTGGCTGTGCCAACCTCACCCCATTTTGAAGCACTCAAAGCCATCTTGGATATTTCAGCCAGTAGAGTGTGATGATTTAGAAGTGCTTAAACCTTGTATTTCACTGATTTTATCACTAAACATCTTGCCTTTTCATTCAGAAACTTTGACCATAAAATCAGAAAGAAGTACAAATAACACTTTGTATGGAGTTATGTTTGAGATGGATAATGTGGAATTACAATTTCATAACTGAAATCTGAAAAAAATACTGATTCATAAATTCTCCGGCAGTTGCTTACTCTAAGGAAATTGGGTTCAATTTTCCTCTCACTGATGCTACTCTGAAGTGTCAAGTAACTATTAAAGTCAATGGAGCTATACTTAAATACATCCTCTGGGAACAAATTAGATATACAGTTTTCATACCATGCAAATTTCCAATCTATTTTTACACGATTAATTGTATTTTTGACATCTGCTGATGATTCGTTTAATCCAAAACTACCGTCTTTGCAGTGGCTATTACTGCACTCTTACAAACAGATTTCAGGCAGGTTTTTCACCTACACCTCATCATTGGGGGAGGCCAGATATCACAGGCTTCCATGGAATCTGAGCTCCTGAGCCTTTCAACTCTGAAAATCTTTTACTGAAGAAAATGCGCCTTAAATTAATGAAAAGTAGCAGTCGTTCTCTTAAGGTTTTTCTTCAGCCCATCACTGTCAGTTTTTTAATATTTTAAAAGGAAAACCAGAAAACTGCAAGTCAAGTCTCAAAACTGTAATTAACAGGAAATGCTTTGGATATTTATAGCTGGCTATTCCCACTTAGCAGGCTATATTAATTTGCTTTTTATTACACCAATCTCTTTTTTGTATGGAAGGAAAAGAGAAAGTTAATCTTGGCATTAATGTTATCAGATACTGGGGAGGGGAACAGTCATAATAACTGCATCTCTGAAGATGGAAGTAATATTCAACACAGCCATGCAAATCCACAGAGCAAATTAAAATCTGCTGGCTACCTTCAGCACGGCAAGGATCTATACTTAGTTACCGTTACGTACTTATATTGCACAATCTGCAACCCTGGTAAAACACTCAAGAAAGCTTTCTTTTGATTAGGAAAAAACACCCTTTATAAGGCCTGTATTACCTGGTACTATAGACTGCACCATTACCTTGAAAAACATCCAAGAGCAAAACCACGACGAACCATCAAAAATATTTTTTCTCTTTTTCCCCTAAAAGAAATAACTCCATGATAACTCCTTCCCCCTCCATTTATATTCTTTCTGCCATTACACATCTAATATCCGCACTAATCCTTTAGGAAACAAGTGCATAAATAATAACAGCAGCAACAACAGAACCCAAACAAAACAAACAAAAACCAGAACTAGTCTCAGAGCATCTCCATAGACCTTTCAACCTACACTCTCAAACACCAGCAGCAGAAGAGAAAAGGAAAAATGCCTGAGATTAATTCTTATCACCAGCTCTGCAGGGCTGTCATGTTAGGGGCTTCTGAAGCAATCTCTTCTGCCTCTTCCACCTGCAGACACTGGAGGTGGCAACAAGGGAAAAAAAAGAAAAGTTAAAGCTTTATCTACCAAACAGCAATTAAATACAAAGTGGCAGTGCCTGCCTTTACTTGCAACACTTGGCAGCAAGAGCTGAGACTACAGCAAGACAGAGGCTTGTTTTCCAGTTCCTAATTGCTCTCTGCAAGACAGAAGACTGAGCAGTGGCTCTTACCTTAACCCCTTCCTTCTAGCCATATTTCTCATCCCTCTTAGCTTCCCCATCCTCTGCTGCTTTCTGTCCCCAGCATTCCTGGCTTGTGCCACTCGCCCCTCAGGCTGGTGGCCTTCCACAGGAGGACAGGCTGTAACCAGCCCTGCTCCAGCCCTGCAATTAATTACATGTGCTCACGGAAGCTCAGCAGGAGCCTCGAGATGCCTCTGCTGAAGGCAAAATGACCCTGACCTCTGCCACAAGAAGCAATTCAAAGTCACTTCAAGTTAGCCTAGCTGCTTTCCATACACACCCTAATCCCTTGTCTGTCTGTTTAGGGTTGCTGTTCTAGGCCAGGCAGGTGAGAGCTGAGATTTGTCTCACACACCTTGCACTTCATTCCTGAAGCAAACAGGTCTGAGGTTTCATTTGGTCATCAGCCAGCTCCTGAGAGTCAGACACTGCGAGGGACAAGTAAATGGAATTACTTCCTTTGGAGTACACAGACCCAAAATAGGCAAGTAGGACTACTTGTGCTGGGCACTGCTATTAAGACAAGAAATCTTGGAGGGGAGCGGCAGCATGATACAAACCTTATTCAGTGGCAGCTGTCTTATCCCCCAGGAGGTATCTGTTAATAAGCAGGACTGCCTGGCTTTGGGAACATTCAGAAACCCACTTTGGATGCATCTGAGAAGAAGTCCACATCAAAGGAAGACAGAACTCCATGCGAGAGCCAGGCATGGGAATAAGGCTAAACCACAGCTAGGAAGCTCCAACAGAAAATTTCTTGGACTGACAGATCGAGAAGTCAGCCTGCATCGGTTACCAGAATACCCAGGTAGGTGCAGACAGTTGCACAAACACAAACACTTTATCTCTTCACAGACAGTTTACCCAGCATCTATACATTAAGATAAACTTCCAGACGCTATCATTACTTTGCTGTTATTTCTGAGCAGCACACTCAGGCTTTATACTATCCCTGGCTCCTAATCAGAGGCAAAAAACCTGCTGCATGACGTAATTATATTTCGCTTTCAGAGCACACATTTCCTTCAGCATTACCGACATGGAAAATTCTAGCTGGAGAGTTACCCTAGGTAAGGCATAGATAACAATTCTCAATATATGCCAAAGTGCCTTTTTTATTTGTTTTCTTGGTTTTGTTTGTTTTCTATAACTTCAAAACCGTATGGGTAGCTCATATGCCACTTTGGAAAGGTTAAATGAATAGGGGAGTTTTAAACATCTTGAACTTCCTTCATTTAATCTCATCTCCTTTATCATCATTTCTGCAATGACTTCAAAATCCCCCTGGCACTCAGCAAGTGTCCAAAAGGGCAAGAAGTGTTTTAAGACATCACTCATTGAAAATCAATTGAAACCACGGAACAAATGCCTTACTTTAGCTTGGACAGTTGTTCAGAAATGTTCCTGGGCATGACTCTCCTTACAGATTTATAATTCGCCGTGTTCCCAAGAACTAACATAAGCAGCTGGAGAAATGAGATTCATCAGGCTCACACCCCTGCTTCTTATTCTCATGGTATCACTTGGCCGTGACCCCTAGGCTGGAGATAAGAGCCCTCATTCAGCCAAACAATCCAGACATGCAAGATGACCTGAAGGACCAAATCCTCTGGAATTCATTAGCCAGAAGATGCTAGCTCTGTGCCATCTTCTTTTCTCATGCAATTTCTGGCAAACCCGATGCTATCTCAGGCAGTTCAGAGAAGCAGAATACCCCACTTTGTCCTTCTTTGGATTATCTATACAGAATTCAGCTTCTAACTATGAAGTCTCATGACCTAATGGATGACTTAGAGGCAGCAGAGGTTTTTGGGCTGGGAAGAAGGGTGGAAAGGTGACCAAAATAAGCATGAGAGACAGAAATATGGTTATTTACAGGTAGACAAAAATGTATATGTTTCATATACTAGATAAAAAAAAAAAAAGACAAAGCATCTTAAAGAGTTTAACAATTTGAGCTAACAGCTAAACAACTAAAAATCACGTGCATACATAGTCAATTCATTAAAATAAGCCATTACAGCCAAGCATTTCCTAATCAGATAATTAGCAGCCTCTAATGCAATTAAGTTTACACAGCCAGCAAGCATAATTAAAAGACATCACTGAAACAGAACCATTATCAAAGGATAAGGGTCTTTTGTCTGATTTTCATTTTTCTTTAGAAAGCTCTAGCCAAAACTCTATGTCCAAGGGAAACATGTAGATTCCATTTAGATGCATTTCCACAGATGATCAGAGGTTATTTTCAAAGTGTGAGATGAAAAAAATCCATGTAAGTGATACAGGAATATTTTAAAACATTATTATAATGATGCTACTGTACAGTTTTGTCACAGCTGTTGGCTGGATTTACCACCTATCTGCTCTCCCAAAAGCTGGCTCCTACTCTCAGGTCCTACACCAGGGACAGTGCTAGGCTGCAGCTCAGGAAGATTTAAAAGAGCAGTTCCTCCAGCCATGGGACCTGCAAATGCAGGAGACGTGTCTAAATAGAGAACACACAACATAAGCCTTGCTTTCAGTGCAAAAGAGTTTACCAGCAAGCATCTCCCCACAGTAACAGCATGTAGGAGGAAGCAGGCAGTTTCTGCCACTGGACTCGTTGAGTACATCTTTATTCAATACCTGGACAGGCAAGTAGCTGCCACTGGGACCTAGAAGAAGCAATGAACTCTGCAGAAAGCTGTATGGCTTATTAAAGTTTCAAGTCCCGCAGTTTCCTGCTCTTGGCTTTGTCACATGCTCACCACTTCCATTCTAGTGGAACCTTTGCAAAGAAAAACACCAGATCCCTGCTGCCCCTTGAAGCTTAGGTTGCAGTTGGATCCAAGAATACCCCTGGTCACTGTTTTAACGGTTTGTTCTGGATTATATTTCCTTTTTCTTTCTGGACAAGGAGATCACATGTATTTTCAGGCTTTGCTGCAAGTGTCCCTCTCGTGTTGTTTCCCGTAGCATCAGCACAACCAACTTACCTCTGACTGAGCACATGAAGAGAGGAACATGTGAGAGCCTCCTTGTCATACAGAAAGTTTTCTTTAAAAGCCAAATCTTACAAGGTCCCAGAGCAATCCAAAACCTTGTACTGAAGTATAATACCTGTATAATAACAGTTCCTGAACAGTCCCAGCCTCTTTCATTCAGTAGATTTTTTCTTAATAAGAGTCTATGTCTGAACTGGAGCTTACTTGCGTACCATCAAAATAAAGGTATGGGGAGATGGATCCTACCCTACCTGCTAAAGCTGCCAGGGAGAAATCTGACCCATTCTCCAAGCTTGCTGTCCAGGCTTATTCTCTGTAGATACAGGCCCACAAGGTATGATAACCTCTACAAAACACCGAAGCCATGAAACCTAGCTTAGAATAGATGCCACATGTGTAGGAGGTGAGGTTGGGTGACTTGCATGCTCTACTCTGACACAGAAGGACTCGAAGACTGAATTAGGGCAACTGGGTGAAAGCACCTATGCTACAGAGGAAAAGCTATAAATTTGTACAGCTATCTTCACACCGTGATAAATAAACATGGCTGCTGTCTTGCCTATTTGTGCAAAAATAGTAATACAATTTTTACTCTATTGAAATATGGAGGTTTATTTACAGTCACTTAGAATTGAATCAGGTCCAGCTGCCACCTGTGATAGTGCAATTTAAAGCTGCAGTACTCTGTGCAATGCAAAAGGAAATAAAAGGGACCTCGATAAATATGCAGTGCTCAAAAGGAACCACAAAAGCCATGAATTCTCACCAGAGGAAGGAGAACGTGAGGAAAAAAAATAAATAAAAATCACTGTTCTAAGCATTTGCAAGTCACTCAACACCAACAACCAGGTTTAGCAAATCTAAAAGAGGCAAGTTCGACTGATGGACAGTGTCACATTTTAAGACTGTTCTGTCACACGTGTAACCAAAGAACTAAAAAGAAACAAAGAAAATTGCATGGCAGCCACAGCAAGGCACAGGACAAAAGCTGAAGTGACTAGAACATCTGTGAACTTTTAAACTTACACGAAAATAAAATAAATTCAGTGACACATGATGACATTTAATAACTTCCAAATAGTTTTTAAGGTAGGGTCTTTAAAACTTGAAAGGTTTTAAAGAGATATGTCATGCAAACCCTGACACATACAGACACCCTATTCATTTCTCACTCCAGGCTGGCACAGAAGGCTGTCTGTATGGAGGCTCACTCTTAGTTGACTAAGTTAATCATCTTGTCTTCCCCATAAAATAAATATCTATAGTTAGACCTGAGAAATCTCAACAGCACAACAGCAATCCTACTTAACACTGTGTGGAGAAAATATAAGCACTGTTTACCTTTTTTTTTTGCATAATTAGAGCCCTTATGAATGGAGGGTAGAATAGTATGATGATGTAAAGCAAGCACCCCAGCCTTTGTCCAGCTCTTGGTTTCCTTTAACGCCGTGGTGACTGCAAATCACAAGCAAAACTCCTCTGACCACTTACTAGCGTCACGGGACAGCATGTGTGCTCTCATCAGCTCTTTCATCACTTATTACATGTCCCACTGCTGAGCGCAGAGAAAGCAGTGATTCATCTTGCAAAAGCTGACATCTTTCTTCCCAGAAAGGGAGCTTGATCTGAACACAGCTTCACAGGCCTGGTGGCTTTCTGGTCCCCTCAGGTAGCCCTTGTATGCTTAGGAGAAAAACAGAGCTGATGTAACAACTGGGGTCTTGGGAAACTGGCTGTGGTAGTTAAAAAGAGCAGGGGCCCACACTCTGTGCTATTTCTTTATCTGGGAGTTCTTTGCAAAACTTTTTCACCTGAAACCATTAAACCTTGAAAGAACATGCACATCTGATCTGCTCAAGTGAGTAATACAGACCTTATATGCCTTCACCACCACCACCCCCATTTTTACAGGCGAAGACGCACGTCGGATGGAAAATATCCCATCTCAACTCAAGATCAAATAAAGAGATTGCAGGGAAAAGAAACCAGCCATGCAGGACAAGAGAGAAGGCTGTCCATCACTCAGTGGGAATGTAGGCTTTCTTCCAATTTCCTCCTGCCTGCAAAGGGAACACATGGGTTTTTGAAGCGCTTCCCCTCTTTCAGCATTTTCCATTGGCCTCCTCAGGACAAAATCCCAAGCAATGAGAAGGTGGAGCAGTCCTCCCTTCCGTTATCCATTAACACACCAATTTTCTGAACCATTATTTCCTGTACAGCTCTCTCATTTTGCAGCCTGCTGCACACAGTGATAGTGTTTTACATTTTTCCATGCTGCTGGAGCAGTGGCATTTATTACTGCTTTCTAATTACCTCTTTCCGCTAAGCAGCGTTCTCTAGTCTTACACAGCATAACCTCCTACCGAATAAAGACCTCTTTGAAGTCCAGCTCCTGACTTCTCCCAAAGAGTTTCACAAAATCGTGTTATTCTTCGCTGGAGTATACAGCAACTAATGTGGTAGCAGAGTTCTGATATTGATCTTCTCTGTCTAGTTAAATTTGTGAGTAATAGACCGTAAATTTACAATTTTAATGGGTGGAAGTCAGCTCTCTGCGTACTGTACTTGGTTTCTTGTCTTTCCTCTCATCTAGCAAAGCATCTGACAAGGGATTTTTAAGTATTTTTTTTTTTTAAAGTGTTTTTCTGTTTCAGCTCAGCATATGGCAAACTTCGAAACAGAAGCCGAAGTTTCATGTAAGAAAGTGTAAGCAATGTTTCAAACACATGTTATGTCAACACCTTTCGCTGTCTCGGCAAACCTGGGAGAAAGCACTCAATGCAAATCATCCCTCGAGCAGCTCTCAGAACCTTAACATGTTGACTTCAGCGCAGGCTTCCTCGGGTTTGTAAATACAGGTTTATTATTCTTTGTGTGCTTCAGAGCGAGTGTGCCCACACACCTGCTGAATAAATACTGCTGTTCCCTCTCATACAAACACAGAGATTAAGATTATTTGTTTCATCCAAAAGGATCACAGAAGCCTGCATGACTGATCACCCTCTGCACATTCAAATCCCCCCCTTTTTTTCTTTTATAAATGTGTATGTATTTATATATATATATTCATATGTTTACACATATATAAGGAGCTCTACAGCCTAAGGGCAGCAGGATCTTCTACCTACCAAGGTTTTGCTCACACACCTTTCCCCATCAGACTGGGGATTCTGAAGTTCCCAAGCAAAATGAACTGTTTTGTTCTGTCTTATTCACAAGAGTGTGTGTGATCCACACAATTCATAGGAAATTAGTTTCAGGTCAGAAAACTAAAAAGGAAAAGAAGGCAAGGTTAGGAGAAGAGTGGAGTCCAGGACTCTACTTTAAGCATAGACTAGGCCTAGCAAAGAGTTAAATATGATTTCTAAACCCCATCCAGACTTCCCTTATGGCAGAGTGGGAGAATGTGCTGCATTATAAACAAACTTTTGCTGCAAGCCCAGGGCCCCTGCAGGCTACCCTGTTAATAACAAGTAGCCTGAACTATGCAGCCTGGTTTCTTACAGTGTGCTCTGGTAGCAGATTCTCCAGTGCCTAATTAAAGTGGCTGAGCTCCTGCTGCCCTCTTTGCCACTGTGGAGGCATCAATTTGGATGTCATTCTCCTCTACGCCATCACAAGTTCTCAGGTATGCTTTAGGAACATTTTATTTTACAATCCCTGCCCTTCAGCCAACTTTTGTTCTAAGCAGCGAGTAAATGCAAATGCTGCTGAGGAAGCAGAGAGGCAAGCCTAGCCCCGTGAACTTTGTGTCCTTGGGAAACTGCCTACCATCTTCTGCTTTCACAGCACGGTGTTCCCACGTCCGCACTTCACAAAAGGGTACAGGCCTGCCTCTTACCTGTCACCTACAGCTTCATGCAACAAACTGCACATGCAGTAGTCCACTGAAAACTATGAGATCTTCTGTTTGAAAATCCTGAAGGTGCTTTTCACAGAAATACTGCTTGATGTGGCCACCAGTCAAGGGTTGCAGTTCCCAAGAAAGCAGAGCTCTATCACACTTGGAGCTGATTTTTCAAGTTTTTCCCTCTCTGGCAAATCTCCCTCCTCCCCACCCCAAGTCCAAAACATTTACCTGTAGCTATCTGACTAATCAGAGAAATGAAGCCTACTGCACACGCTCACCTTGAAAGCTCCCTCCAGTCCAGATAGAGAAACACCACTTCAAGCCCACGAGTAGGCTCCTCTGACTGTTTCTGGGTTAGAGTTATTAATTTATAACTTAGGGTTTCAACTTAATGAATTGCTGTGGTACAGTTAAAAGGGTGTTTTGTGATGGTCATAACTTCACATCCACAAAGTGTTCATCTCCTGTCAATAAATATAAATTGCTCTATCATTGCAGACAGTGTCAGGAAATGAACAGGAGATGATCAAATTGACTTGCTTTGCTCTTTTTCCCTGCAGCTGCATGTGGTATCCATTCAAAAAGTAAACAAACAAGAGTACAAACTGGTTTGATTGAATTACCTGTGATTGGAAGGACGTGCCTTTAGCCCTCCAGCTCAGTGCTGCACAGCTGCTTTAATTGCAGCCAGTGGAAAAACTCCCTTTGATTTTAATGGGAAGTAGCACAACACTGATGCTGTGCAAATCTTGTCCTGGACGTTGTAATATAGCGACTGCAAATCATTTGTGATCTCCATATTCAATACCAGGGACTGTGCTACGTAACGCAGACTTTCATGACACGTTTACTATACCCAAGTACCAATATTATATTTACAGTCCAGGAGTTTCTGTTAACCTCTCTAAGTTATATGGCACAAAATCATTATTTAGAAATCACACAGCAATTTGACACGGGTAGGAGGGGGCCCAGTGTCCGCCTAATGATCTCAAACAGCATGAACAAGGCTAGATGAATAGGGATCGTTAGCCTATTATTTATACAGCACTTCTCAAAGCACCACAGAACTCTACCAAGTAAATGAAGAACATAGGCTGCAACACAAGGAAAGGGGAAATAATGAGTTTGGGGAAGAAATTTAAATTATTCACAGAAATCTCAATCCTGCTTCCTGCAGAGAGCACCAATTACTACTGCTTTACATGCACACAGCACACATATTCCTGTACTGAAACAAAACACGACTCTCTAAATCTTTGCCATCTTCCTCGTTTAATAATACCTTGCTCTGTAACACCTCAATATGTCCTCAAAATTAGTGGTACACTGAATCGCATGGCTGGGCAGGAATTCAGACTTCAAAAGAGAGATTTAGCCTGTGAGATGATCTGAGTGCTTTGAAAATAAAGACATTCTGAGGAAGGAAGATGTGTCAGCGGTCTATAAAAACTCTTTTTGCATAATACATCCCCCCCCCCCCCAAGTGAAACAGACTTCTGAAATCAAAAAGAGGATGTTATTTACCTGTTTTGGACTATAGGCTGCAAGTTTATAATGCTGCATTGTAAGAAAATTGTTTCCAGCTGTCTGCAGGAACTGTTGAGTCTTGGTGAAAAACTCAAAAAAGAAAGGACAGAAACACACACCGTCCTTAGGTCCCTTGCCCTGAGATAGCTGCTGCCAAGCTAGCAAGTAGGTCACGTAGCTTGCTTATCCACCAATGCTTCGTGGCAGGAGTGATGAACGCATACTCCCTGTGCCATGTGC
This sequence comes from Oxyura jamaicensis, assembly GCF_011077185.1. Taxonomy (NCBI): domain Eukaryota; kingdom Metazoa; phylum Chordata; class Aves; order Anseriformes; family Anatidae; genus Oxyura; species Oxyura jamaicensis. Next base: position 534,993 of record NW_023303850.1, on the reverse strand, counting down.
CAGGGGAAACGATGCTAAGAAGAAAGGCTGATGAGCAACTTAGCAGATGCACAAGTAAAGGAGGGCCTCCCTGCCAGGAAGGGGAGGTACAGACCTAGCAGGGCCTCGGTGCTCCTGCGGTAGGTACCTGGCCTCAAGGTGTGAGCCAAGATCGAAGCAAGAACAGAAAGAAACAAGCAAAGCCATGAAAGCTGTGCCTCCTAGCAAGGGCTCTGCTAGTAATTTATTTATCTATTTATTTGGGGGTTCTTGGACTGGAAACCTCTGACATTGCTGGTTTATGATGGCAATTCTATTTCTGACAGCCCAGGAACACTATGGTTTTCCAACAAACAAATAAAATCAACCAAAACAAAGAAACAATGAAACCCCTATCTAAAACAGCAATTTAGTTGTCTTACTTCAGCTTCACACTTAATACAGCATCAGATACAACAGATAGGCTGCGGGAGACATCCTAAAGAGCCTGCAAGCTGAGCAGACACAGCAAGAGGCTGTCTGGGATCCATCACGTCAAGATGCCCTGTTGCAATACATCTGCCAGTGCCCAGCTTCCAGTCCCTTTGCTCCTGTTGGCTGTGATAATGGCATCAGTGATGCAGCAGTGACACCGACAAAGGAGAGGTAACCTGCCCAGTATAGGGAGGAATGTTAATTACAGGTAAAGTTTTGAGCATCTAAATAAAGCTGAGCACTTGCTTCGTGGTCACAGCCTTAATACAATGGCCACCCTCATCTCTCATAAATAGCCTAAGCGCTTTTTCTCTCAGAAATGCACCAAAGACTATAAAATGAGGTGCTAGAACACTTAACTGCTAGCGCCCAAGCAAACAATATCATTACAGTGTATATAAAAGTCTCCTGGGGGATAGGTTGGGCATAAAAATTCAGCTGGATCATTAGGAGCCGATGATTTAACTGAAAAAGCAATATAAGTCTCCAAGTTGGCAAGAGAAAGACATAAACTGAGTTGGAGAAATTATTTAAGGACTAGCAGACCAATAAGGGGGGTATTTCATTGCACTGCAAGATGCTCTGTATCATAGGAAAACTGCAATTTATTAAATGCAAGTTGTTAGGGTCTCACAGCTAATCCTTGTCATGCCAGTGACACTAGTATTTTTTATAAAAATCCTGAGACAAACATGAACAGGAGTCAGAGGAAGCCAGGAGCTCGAAGTATCGACCCTCCCTTTGCTCTCAGACAGAGCAGGCAGCTCTGTATACATTTTGTATGTGTGGGAAACAACCTCCTTGCACTCTACACAGCCTGAGGATGCAAAGGACACTGTAGTTGGGTGCCAGGAAGCTGAATTCAAGTCACTGGCATGAATGGGATGAAAAATTTTTCTTTGGCTCATGCAGATCAGAGTCCTAAATCTCATTCATTTGCATCCCAGAATATCTGATTCAACTTCTTGATGCAGCTTCCTAGGGTTGGCACCATACAGATAGGCAGCCTGCGCTGTCAGCCCTCTTCCCCCTAGCCCCAGAAGACACGAGGTGCCTCCACTCCTCATCCCCAGCTTCCCAATTCCATTGCTCATACAAAACTGCCTCTAGCACAAAGCACTGACAGGAGATCTGAAGGAAATGCATCACACGCGGTATGTTTTGGTAAGATAAAACAATAAAACCTTAACTCTTCTTAAACAGCTGCAGACATCAGACTCTTAGCAAGCTCCCACTGGCTCTCAAGGAGAGCTTAAGTCCAAACGTCACCAGAGGGCTTTGAGAATGCCATCCTAGAAGCAAGCAGCATGTATACAACATACACAAAAGTTTATTTTTCTGCTGATCCATATATCTAAAATCAGCATGAGATGGGAACGTTTTTGGCATCTTTCCAATTTATCTCTGCCCTGGAGGACTGAGGCAGAAGACACAAAGACAGCAGCGAGAGTTCCTGGGTGGCAAGGCAGAAGAGAACACCCTTGCTGCTGCCCACAGCAGAGTATGAAATGGAGCGTGCTGCAAGGGATGGGATTGTGTTTGGTCATGAGAGCCAAACTCTGTACCCTGACCTGGCTGCAGAAAGTAGCACCGAAGCCCTTGGGTTTGGAGTTGACTGGAGCTCCACAATGATTTCCTACTGCCAGTGATGCTGCTGGACTTTTGCATGGCCCTTCTTGAGCCAAATCACTCTCTGCACATACCTTCCTGATTGACAGCAATGGGAGTCACAGTGAGACAATTAAACATCACCTAGCAATGTCAACAGCATTTGTGCACTGAGTCATGCTGGAGGTGGTTCGAATGTCAGAATCAACTTTTCAATGAGATGACTGAAAGCCAAATGGGAAAATGGCACCTGAGAAGCAGGAAACCTGAGACAGGATTGTCAGACTGCCATGAGGCAGAGTACGGTCACTTCTGAGCTACATTTTTCCCTGCTCTGGTCAGGAAGGATTCTTGGAAAAAATAAAATGTTCCTAAAAAGCTTAAGGGAAAATATATATATGTATATGTATATTTGATACATATTTAAGGAGTTCTGTGAAATCTTTATTTCTGTCACCTAGATGCTAGCAGAAACACATGGTCTTGGTAACTGAATTATGGTTTAGATTCCCAGAAATCTGTGTTGAAATGGGAAATGTGAGCACTAGAAAGACCAATAACATTTGTAAGTATACACAACACAACATCCATCATCAAAATATTACCAGCAGTAATTATGTGACAAATACAGACCTTGGAAGACTGGATTTGAGCATCTCCATGCTGTTCATGGACAGTAAGGAGTAGACAAGTTTGAGCAGAAGCGCTTATTTTTGACATGGTCCCTTGTGTTAAAGCTGTGTGCTTTGGGGTTTGCTCAGTACATGTTCGTAGGGTTACCCTTATGATTTGTAAGCTTAAAGCATCTCATCATTAATCACTGTACAGTTTTCATTTTCTGCTGAGGACTGAGATTCTGTTTACTGCCACTCAAAACACAGATGAGCTAAAGCAAGAAAAAACGACGGGTGTTTGATTTTTCAATATCAGTGAAGATACTGGTATGTGCCTACCTTACAAAAACGTCTTTCTGGATTGGGCTTTCAGGATGTTTGCAGCTTCAGGGATGGGCAGGCAGCTATTCATCAGAGGTGCATTCTTCCAGGGAACTTTCCTGGTTGCTGCAATTAAAATTGTTATTAATCAAAATCTGTTCAGTTAAAAAAAAAAAAAAAAAAGTAGTTAAACATTTATTTTTAATATGCTTAAAGGAGTACACAAGAGGAAGTGGCACAGGAAAAAAGGTTATAAAAAAAATCAGAGAAGAGTAATTATGCTTATGTTCATTCAGAACATCCCAAACTGAAAGAACTGTTTAGCAATGAAATACAAAATTTTGCTTCAACAGTTTGATATAATTTTTCTTACCGAGGTTGAAAGGTCTAAATCTTCACAGCAATGTCTTATAAATATTTGGAAAAAAACATTCATTTTCTTGTTTAAAAATCTTAAAACAATTATAATAAATATCACTTTTCAAGTATATAAATGGACGTTAAAACTATCTTTAGCTGGAAAACATATTTAAGAAATGAAACACTGTGCTTCTGCTACCCAGTGTAATTTCATCTGTATTTCAATTTGTCCCTGTTCCCTCAGTAATGCGTATGTTACTACTGTCACAAATTGGGATCATGTTAGTATCCCAAAACTCCCATTCAAGAGCAGGCCTACTGTTACAGACTTAAACACAGCATTGTACATGATTCAAGAAAAGAATGTATGATTACTTCCCCCCCACACGCACTGCAAGGTCCACAGGTTCCTTGGGTTTGTATAACCAAGAGGAAAAAGCAAATTAACTCAGTACCCATCTGGAGTCAAAACCCCTCTACTCAGCTGTTGTTTCCTATGTACCTGGCCTACTCCATTAGATAGCAATTTCTTCCTAAAACAGCATTAAATCAGGCTTGTACTATTGAAAGATGTAATGGAAGTGTCTTCAAAATAACAGGAAATCTCACAACTGAAGGACATGTCCAGTTATTAGGTTTATACTTTGGGATCTTGGGCACCAGGGAAAACAGCTAATACTTTAGTCCTTGCGTGGTCTGGCTATGTTCTTATGGCCTGACATCACCATCAATTAATGAATGAGTTGGAGTGAAAGGAGAAGTTATTTCCCTTCTCTGCCCACTGGATGCAGCCAACAGGTCCCACATTCCAGATTTTGAAAGTGTGTTGATTTTTTTTCCTTAATAACAAAGGCAAATACTTTAATTTGGGCTGGATTCTTCACAATTGTGCATCTAGTATTCCTGTTTTCTTTTGCTTTAGAAAATCTTAGCAGAAAATAAAATCAAAACATTATTAAATGTAGTGAATTCTTCTGGTGTAGCTATTACAGCTCTCAAATATTTACTGTTCTGATACCAAATCAATCGTTTTTGCTGCAAGGAAAGATCAGGCATTACTGGTGTGAGGTTGTTGTTGCTGCTGCTGATACATACTGATGCAGCACAACTAGTTATTTTTATTAAGAAAGAAAAAACAGGCTTGGAGCTTTCCAAGTGTCCAGACGGAAGAAAGCACATACAGAAATAGTTCCACTATTACAGTGTTTACAGACCCCAGTGGGAATGAGTGTGCCATTATGCCAAAGGTTCACTAACAGGGTGAAAGACAGCTTCCCATCTAAAAAGCTAACAGAGGGCACTGAAAGGGGAAGAAAAAGAAGCACAGACATATATGCTGGTGCCACAGAGGGATGGGCCAGAAGCCAGTAAGCACTGCTGCCCTACAGATACGGACGGCTGTTTTCAAAGCTACTTCAGTGAGCTCCTGCTTGCAAGAGGACACAGGAGCTATCACCTCACTGAAAAGCAATGCATTTTGCAGCACAGAAATTGCAAATAATGAGGGTAAGGAGGAGGAAGTTCAAGCAGTTTTAAGCACCCTCGTCCCCCTCTCAAAGCTAGAGGGCCCAGTGTCAGCCAACAGCCCTTGGGCAAGGCATCTGCCATTCTAAGCTTCCCCATGGGCAGAGGGATTTACCAGAGCATCTGCAGCACTTGGAGCACATCCCTTTGATGGTACAGGGAGAATCTGTGGAGCCGGGTTGCACAGTGGGTTCCTGGACACTTGGTTTGGAGCTATTAGAAACCCTCAGTGGTCCTGCGGTCTTTTAATACAGTCAGCATAAAGCATCCAGATCCAGACCATGAGACCCAAACGGTTTCTGTAGGTGGAAGAGTTGAAGGCATAGCTCTGCTGTGCCTGTATCTTATGATGACCACAAGCCAACTTCACCTGTGTCAAACCAAAAGCCAATGAACCATCAGTTTGTCTCAGTAGCAGCGCTGCTCACCTACAGTAATGTTGTGATGTATGCAGCATGTGATCCTGAAATGACAGCAGAGATACATTTCCTTCTTCATTCTGTGAAACATTCTATTATCGACTCATGTTTATCACATACATTTTAATCCAGAATAACCATATTTCAACTGAGATATCAGAAACCCAAGTAGCCAAGATACCCATGAAATGAAAGTTTATGCCTGCTAGATATACTGTTCTTAGCTTTTCCATGATGCCTGCCTTCCTCCACTGATGACAGAGATCTCAGATCAAATCCAACAGGATGCACGCCATCCCCACCTCCCTTTCCCCTTTGACTATCAAATCACTTGACTCTCAAGTCCAAATAACCTTTCCAGACTTGAAAAATCATAATCCATGTGCCCTGCTGGAATTCAAACATGCAATGCTGGCAGAAATAAGAGAAAAAATAACTCAAGCTGCATGACAGAAAGCATGATAACCACACAACCACAATGGGTAAATGGGGCGCGGGGGGTGCTGCTCATTCTCCCATTCATATTTACCACAAGCTTCTCTCACCTCTCCACCCTGTTTCCATTAAAACAGTTTTCAGAGCAGTCCTTCTTGCCTTTGTAAATGAATCCTTCAAATACACAAATAGCTCACTGATGCCAAATAGTCCAGTTATGTGCTTCTCCCCTGTGGGATGTGGAATACTTCCTGAACTCAGAAGCAACCAACAGCCACAGACAAAAAAAAATATACTACTAATAAAAAAATAATAATAATAAATAAATAATATATATATAAAAAAAACACCACCAACCCACACCACAAGACGGCTCTTATTTAGGCTGTTTTGGGACTAAACAAAGGATTAGGTAGAATAATAACCTTTTAGAGAGTTAATGGAAAAGCAGAATAGGAAGTTCCCCATCAGGTAAGATTAATTGGGTTATGTCCAGATTATACAGCTGATTGCTGGGTAGAAAATAAATGTGCTGACACATGCGCTAGAAGATTTCTCCTGTTTTAGCTTCTGGAACCAGATGCAAGCAACTCTTAAAAGTATTTCTATGTTTTTTTTTTTTAAGAGTTGGATCTCCAGGTCTGCAAATGAGCTGATGAAGACAGAAAATTTAATAAGCCAGCTACATGAAATTCTCTTCTGGAGTAGATCACTAAAAATATAAACAAGAAGGGTATGGCCCTTGCGAGAACAGAGCTGACTGCAGCACATGGGTAGCAAGGTACATGCAGCCTCACCTGGAACTACATCCAAGAGAGGACTTTGGCACCACAAAGGACTGCAGCACAACTACCTACATCTGCAGCTTAGATTGAAATTAAATGAACTGCTTGACTAGCACCTAATTCAGGAGGTGCCACAGTTCAGTTGTTGCCTACCTGACAGCTGAAGCTGTCCTGTTGTAGATTCCTGGGGTATGTCCAGCCAGCACAGTGAGGTGCCTGATTAGGCTCACCATCCCAAAATGACCTCGTCATGCACCAGGAGGTAACATACATAACAGATAGGTGTGTCACCAAGTTAAATCTCTTTGAGCACTCTTCAGAGACAATGAGCACCTTGGTCGTGGTTCTCAAATACATTCTAAAAGCCACGCAGATTTTTAAGGCACTTACATCTTTTGGATTGATCTTGAAATGCAAGGGAAGACTTGTCCCAGATGGGAGCCCACGTATTTGTATATCCATAAATCAGACTGGAAGTTCTGAAACCACCAGATAGCCTGAGCAGTGCTGTGACGTTGTTAGTATCCTAACAAAACGGACAGCTACGTGGCAGACGTTCAGGGTGCCAAGAGAGGAACACGTTGCACTTCTTGTGCTGTTTTGAAGAGAAAATTAGCTTTCAAACTGGTTGAAAGCTGATTCTGATGGAGGCAGAATGTAGCAAGTTATCCCACAAAACGCATCATGCAGAAGTTTATACAGTAGCTGTACTAGAATGGACAAATAATTGGAAATTCCAGGGAAGAGTTGGTGGAGGAAAGGCTTGTTTTCATACACAGAAATTCTGAGCACACTCAAATGTGCAACACAAAGCAGGTCCTTGACGCAGACACACCAATCATGTAAGTATCCAGCGATGCAGAAATAAACAAACAAGCCATGGAGAACTTGGGTAGAAAATCCAGAAACACCTTATTATTTTTTTTTCTAAGTTTCCTTTTTCCTACAAAATAGTGACAAAATTTAATCACTTAGATTAGGTGTTCCAGACACTTAGGAAAATACAGCTGTATTCTTCTGTTGCAAGCGTGGGTACTTCTTGGTGAGCAAAGGACTCACAGTGAGGGAACCTTGTTTTGTTGGAGTCATGCAGGGGCTGGAAAGCACCAGCAGAAACCATTTTTCTGTCTGAGTGACATACCAACATAGCAGAGCAGAAGACAGACCCAGCATTCCCTCCATAACAAGTTTCTCATCCCAACATTGAATATTCTAGTGGAATTTCAACTGGCTAAAAATCATGGCTACTGATTCTCTGGAAATTGTCTTCTCCTCTTCTCTTCTCTTCTCTTCTCTTCTCTTCTCTTCTCTTCTCT